>NC_072821.1:14160000-14278285 GCF_027744805.1 Dunckerocampus dactyliophorus | reverse complement strand
AGTGCCGGCACTGTCGAAACGGGTGAAAATCGACCCCTCGGAAAAGTTGGGTTTTTTGCCATCTTTGGGTCCTGCCGGGACCCCCGATGAATGTTTGGGGGGTTTGGCCCACCTCCCGGGGCGGAAAAGTGTCGTTTCAGCAACTGGAAAAAATGCGATTTCGCGACAGTGCCGGCACTGTCGAAACGGGTGAAAATCGACCCCTCGGAAAAGTTGGGTTTTTTGCCATCTTTGGGTCCTGCCGGGACCCCCGATGAATGTTTGGGGGGTTTGGCCCACCTCCCGGGGCGGAAAAGTGTCGTTTCAGCAACTCGAAAAAATGCGATTTCGCGACAGTGCCGGCACTGTCGAAACGGGTGAAAATCGACCCCTCGGAAAAGTTGGGTTTTTTGCCATCTTTGGGTCCTGCCGGGACCCCCGATGAATGTTTGGGGGGTTTGGCCCACCTCCCGGGGCGGAAAAGTGTCGTTTCAGCAACTCGAAAAAATGCGATTTCGCGACAGTGCCGGCACTGTCGAAACGGGTGAAAATCGACCCCTCGGAAAAGTTGGGTTTTTTGCCATCTTTGGGTCCTGCCGGGACCCCCGATGAATGTTTGGGGGGTTTGGCCCACCTCCCGGGGCGGAAAAGTGTCGTTTCAGCAACTCGAAAAAATGCGATTTCGCGACAGTGCCGGCCGGCACTGTCGAAACGGGTGAAAATCGACCCCTCGGAAAAGTTGGGTTTTTTGCCATCTTTGGGTCCTGCCGGGACCCCCGATGAATGTTTGGGGGGTTTGGCCCACCTCCCGGGGCGGAAAAGTGTCGTTTCAGCAACTTGAAAAAATGCGATTTCGCGACAGTGCCGGCACTGTCGAAACGGGTGAAAATCGACCCCTCGGAAAAGTTGGGTTTTTTGCCATCTTTGGGTCCTGCCGGGACCCCCGATGAATGTTTGGGGGGTTTGGCCCACCTCCCGGGGCGGAAAAGTGTCGTTTCAGCAACTTGAAAAAATGCGATTTCGCGACAGTGCCGGCACTGTCGAAACGGGTGAAAATCGACCCCTCGGAAAAGTTGGGTTTTTTGCCATCTTTGGGTCCTGCCGGGACCCCCGATGAATGTTTGGGGGGTTTGGCCCACCTCCCGGGGCGGAAAAGTGTCGTTTCAGCAACTGGAAAAAATGCGATTTCGCGACAGTGCCGGCACTGTCGAAACGGGTGAAAATCGACCCCTCGGAAAAGTAAGGTTTTTTGCCATCTTTGGGTCCTGCCGGGACCCCCGATGAATGTTTGGGGGGTTTGGCC
Source organism: Dunckerocampus dactyliophorus (assembly GCF_027744805.1). Taxonomy (NCBI): domain Eukaryota; kingdom Metazoa; phylum Chordata; class Actinopteri; order Syngnathiformes; family Syngnathidae; genus Dunckerocampus; species Dunckerocampus dactyliophorus. Next base: position 14,277,003 of record NC_072821.1, on the reverse strand, counting down.
CACCTCCCGGGGCGGAAAAGTGTCGTTTCAGCAACTCGAAAAAATGCGATTTCGCGACAGTGCCGGCACTGTCGAAACGGGTGAAAATCGACCCCTCGGAAAAGTTGGGTTTTTTGCCATCTTTGGGTCCTGCCGGGACCCCCGATGAATGTTTGGGGGGTTTGGCCCACCTCCCGGGGCGGAAAAGTGTCGTTTCAGCAACTCGAAAAAATGCGATTTCGCGACAGTGCCGGCACTGTCGAAACGGGTGAAAATCGACCCCTCGGAAAAGTTGGGTTTTTTGCCATCTTTGGGTCCTGCCGGGACCCCCGATGAATGTTTGGGGGGTTTGGCCCACCTCCCGGGGCGGAAAAGTGTCGTTTCAGCAACACTTGGCACTGTCGAAACGGGTGAAAATCGACCCCTCGGAAAAGTTGGGTTTTTTGCCATCTTTGGGTCCTGCCGGGACCCCCGATGAATGTTTGGGGGGTTTGGCCCACCTCCCGGGGCGGAAAAGTGTCGTTTCAGCAACTGGAAAAAATGCGATTTCGCGACAGTGCCGGCACTGTCGAAACGGGTGAAAATCGACCCCTCGGAAAAGTTGGGTTTTTTGCCATCTTTGGGTCCTGCCGGGACCCCCGATGAATGTTTGGGGGGTTTGGCCCACCTCCCGGGGCGGAAAAGTGTCGTTTCAGCAACTTGAAAAAATGCGATTTCGCGACAGTGCCGGCACTGTCGAAACGGGTGAAAATCGACCCCTCGGAAAAGTTGGGTTTTTTGCCATCTTTGGGTCCTGCCGGGACCCCCGATGAATGTTTGGGGGGTTTGGCCCACCTCCCGGGGCGGAAAAGTGTCGTTTCAGCAACTCGAAAAAATGCGATTTCGCGACAGTGCCGGCACTGTCGAAACGGGTGAAAATCGACCCCTCGGAAAAGTTGGGTTTTTTGCCATCTTTGGGTCCTGCCGGGACCCCCGATGAATGTTTGGGGGGTTTGGCCCACCTCCCGGGGCGGAAAAGTGTCGTTTCAGCAACTCGAAAAAATGCGATTTCGCGACAGTGCCGGCACTGTCGAAACGGGTGAAAATCGACCCCTCGGAAAAGTTGGGTTTTTTGCCATCTTTGGGTCCTGCCGGGACCCCCGATGAATGTTTGGGGGGTTTGGCCCACCTCCCGGGGCGGAAAAGTGTCGTTTCAGCAACTTGAAAAAATGCGATTTCGCGACAGTGTCGGCACTGTCGAAACGGGTGAAAATCGACCCCTCGGAAAAGTTGGGTTTTTTGCCATCTTTGGGTCCTGCCGGGACCCCCGATGAATGTTTGGGGGGTTTGGCCCACCTCCCGGGGCGGAAAAGTGTCGTTTCAGCAACTCGAAAAAATGCGATTTCGCGACAGTGCCGGCACTGTCGAAACGGGTGAAAATCGACCCCTCGGAAAAGTTGGGTTTTTTGCCATCTTTGGGTCCTGCCGGGACCCCCGATGAATGTTTGGGGGGTTTGGCCCACCTCCCGGGGCGGAAAAGTGTCGTTTCAGCAACTCGAAAAAATGCGATTTCGCGACAGTGCCGGCACTGTCGAAACGGGTGAAAATCGACCCCTCGGAAAAGTTGGGTTTTTTGCCATCTTTGGGTCCTGCCGGGACCCCCGATGAATGTTTGGGGGGTTTGGCCCACCTCCCGGGGCGGAAAAGTGTCGTTTCAGCAACTGGAAAAAATGCGATTTCGCGACAGTGCCGGCACTGTCGAAACGGGTGAAAATCGACCCCTCGGAAAAGTTGGGTTTTTTGCCATCTTTGGGTCCTGCCGGGACCCCCGATGAATGTTTGGGGGGTTTGGCCCACCTCCCGGGGCGGAAAAGTGTCGTTTCAGCAACTTGAAAAAATGCGATTTCGCGACAGTGCCGGCACTGTCGAAACGGGTGAAAATCGACCCCTCGGAAAAGTTGGGTTTTTTGCCATCTTTGGGTCCTGCCGGGACCCCCGATGAATGTTTGGGGGGTTTGGCCCACCTCCCGGGGCGGAAAAGTGTCGTTTCAGCAACTTGAAAAAATGCGATTTCGCGACAGTGCCGGCACTGTCGAAACGGGTGAAAATCGACCCCTCGGAAAAGTTGGGTTTTTTGCCATCTTTGGGTCCTGCCGGGACCCCCGATGAATGTTTGGGGGGTTTGGCCCACCTCCCGGGGCGGAAAAGTGTCGTTTCAGCAACTTGAAAAAATGCGATTTCGCGACAGTGCCGGCACTGTCGAAACGGGTGAAAATCGACCCCTCGGAAAAGTTGGGTTTTTTGCCATCTTTGGGTCCTGCCGGGACCCCCGATGAATGTTTGGGGGGTTTGGCCCACCTCCCGGGGCGGAAAAGTGTCGTTTCAGCAACTTGAAAAAATGCGATTTCGCGACAGTGCCGGCACTGTCGAAACGGGTGAAAATCGACCCCTCGGAAAAGTTGGGTTTTTTGCCATCTTTGGGTCCTGCCGGGACCCCCGATGAATGTTTGGGGGGTTTGGCCCACCTCCCGGGGCAGAAAAGTGTCGTTTCAGCAACTCGAAAAAATGCGATTTCGCGACAGTGCCGGCACTGTCGAAACGGGTGAAAATCGACCCCTCGGAAAAGTTGGGTTTTTTGCCATCTTTGGGTCCTGCCGGGACCCCCGATGAATGTTTGGGGGGTTTGGCCCACCTCCCGGGGCGGAAAAGTGTCGTTTCAGCAACTCGAAAAAATGCGATTTCGCGACAGTGCCGGCACTGTCGAAACGGGTGAAAATCGACCCCTCGGAAAAGTTGGGTTTTTTGCCATCTTTGGGTCCTGCCGGGACCCCCGATGAATGTTTGGGGGGTTTGGCCCACCTCCCGGGGCGGAAAAGTGTCGTTTCAGCAACTCGAAAAAATGCGATTTCGCGACAGTGCCGGCACTGTCGAAACGGGTGAAAATCGACCCCTCGGAAAAGTTGGGTTTTTTGCCATCTTTGGGTCCTGCCGGGACCCCCGATGAATGTTTGGGGGGTTTGGCCCACCTCCCGGGGCGGAAAAGTGTCGTTTCAGCAACTCGAAAAAATGCGATTTCGCGACAGTGCCGGCACTGTCGAAACGGGTGAAAATCGACCCCTCGGAAAAGTTGGGTTTTTTGCCATCTTTGGGTCCTGCCGGGACCCCCGATGAATGTTTGGGGGGTTTGGCCCACCTCCCGGGGCGGAAAAGTGTCGTTTCAGCAACTCGAAAAAATGCGATTTCGCGACAGTGCCGGCACTGTCGAAACGGGTGAAAATCGACCCCTCGGAAAAGTTGGGTTTTTTGCCATCTTTGGGTCCTGCCGGGACCCCCGATGAATGTTTGGGGGGTTTGGCCCACCTCCCGGGGCGGAAAAGTGTCGTTTCAGCAACTCGAAAAAATGCGATTTCGCGACAGTGCCGGCACTGTCGAAACGGGTGAAAATCGACCCCTCGGAAAAGTTGGGTTTTTTGCCATCTTTGGGTCCTGCCGGGACCCCCGATGAATGTTTGGGGGGTTTGGCCCACCTCACGGGGCGGAAAAGTGTCGTTTCAGCAACTCGAAAAAATGCGATTTCGCGACAGTGCCGGCACTGTCGAAACGGGTGAAAATCGACCCCTCGGAAAAGTTGGGTTTTTTGCCATCTTTGGGTCCTGCCGGGACCCCCGATGAATGTTTGGGGGGTTTGGCCCACCTCCCGGGGCAGAAAAGTGTCGTTTCAGCAACTCGAAAAAATGCGATTTCGCGACAGTGCCGGCACTGTCGAAACGGGTGAAAATCGACCCCTCGGAAAAGTTGGGTTTTTTGCCATCTTTGGGTCCTGCCGGGACCCCCGATGAATGTTTGGGGGGTTTGGCCCACCTCCCGGGGCGGAAAAGTGTCGTTTCAGCAACTTGAAAAAATGCGATTTCGCGACAGTGCCGGCACTGTCGAAACGGGTGAAAATCGACCCCTCGGAAAAGTTGGGTTTTTTGCATCTTTGGGTCCTGCCGGGACCCCCGATGAATGTTTGGGGGGTTTGGTCCACCTCCCGGGGCGGAAAAGTGTCGTTTCAGCAACTCGAAAAAATGCGATTTCGCGACAGTCGAAACGGGTGAAAATCGACCCCTCGGAAAAGTTGGGTTTTTTGCCATCTTTGGGTCCTGCCGGGACCCCCGATGAATGTTTGGGGGGTTTGGCCCACCTCCCGGGGCGGAAAAGTGTCGTTTCAGCAACTTGAAAAAATGCGATTTCGCGACAGTGCCGGCACTGTCGAAACGGGTGAAAATCGACCCCTCGGAAAAGTTGGGTTTTTTGCCATCTTTGGGTCCTGCCGGGACCCCCGATGAATGTTTGGGGGGTTTGGCCCACCTCCCGGGGCGGAAAAGTGTCGTTTCAGCAACTCGAAAAAATGCGATTTCGCGACAGTGCCGGCACTGTCGAAACGGGTGAAAATCGACCCCTCGGAAAAGTTGGGTTTTTTGCCATCTTTGGGTCCTGCCGGGACCCCCGATGAATGTTTGGGGGGTTTGGCCCACCTCCCGGGGCGGAAAAGTGTCGTTTCAGCAACTTGAAAAAATGCGATTTCGCGACAGTGCCGGCACTGTCGAAACGGGTGAAAATCGACCCCTCGGAAAAGTTGGGTTTTTTGCCATCTTTGGGTCCTGCCGGGACCCCCGATGAATGTTTGGGGGGTTTGGCCCACCTCCCGGGGCGGAAAAGTGTCGTTTCAGCAACTGGAAAAAATGCGATTTCGCGACAGTGCCGGCACTGTCGAAACGGGTGAAAATCGACCCCTCGGAAAAGTTGGGTTTTTTGCCATCTTTGGGTCCTGCCGGGACCCCCGATGAATGTTTGGGGGGTTTGGCCCACCTCCCGGGGCGGAAAAGTGTCGTTTCAGCAACTTGAAAAAATGCGATTTCGCGACAGTGCCGGCACTGTCGAAACGGGTGAAAATCGACCCCTCGGAAAAGTTGGGTTTTTTGCCATCTTTGGGTCCTGCCGGGACCCCCGATGAATGTTTGGGGGGTTTGGCCCACCTCCCGGGGCGGAAAAGTGTCGTTTCAGCAACTCGAAAAAATGCGATTTCGCGACAGTGCCGGCACTGTCGAAACGGGTGAAAATCGACCCCTCGGAAAAGTTGGGTTTTTTGCCATCTTTGGGTCCTGCCGGGACCCCCGATGAATGTTTGGGGGGTTTGGCCCACCTCCCGGGGCGGAAAAGTGTCGTTTCAGCAACTTGAAAAAATGCGATTTCGCGACAGTGCCGGCACTGTCGAAACGGGTGAAAATCGACCCCTCGGAAAAGTTGGGTTTTTTGCCATCTTTGGGTCCTGCCGGGACCCCCGATGAATGTTTGGGGGGTTTGGCCCACCTCCTGGGGCGGAAAAGTGTTGTCTCAGCAACTCGAAAAAATGCGATTTCGCGACAGTGCCGGCACTGTCGAAACGGGTGAAAATCGACCCCTCGGAAAAGTTGGGTTTTTTGCCATCTTTGGGTCCTGCCGGGACCCCCGATGAATGTTTGGGGGGTTTGGCCCACCTCCCGGGGCGGAAAAGTGTCGTTTCAGCAACTCGAAAAAATGCGATTTCGCGACAGTGCCGGCACTGTCGAAACGGGTGAAAATCGACCCCTCGGAAAAGTTGGGTTTTTTGCCATCTTTGGGTCCTGCCGGGACCCCCGATGAATGTTTGGGGGGTTTGGCCCACCTCCCGGGGCGGAAAAGTGTCGTTTCAGCAACTCGAAAAAATGCGATTTCGCGACAGTGCCGGCACTGTCGAAACGGGTGAAAATCGACCCCTCGGAAAAGTTGGGTTTTTTGCCATCTTTGGGTCCTGCCGGGACCCCCGATGAATGTTTGGGGGGTTTGGCCCACCTCCCGGGGCGGAAAAGTGTCGTTTCAGCAACTTGAAAAAATGCGATTTCGCGACAGTGCCGGCACTGTCGAAACGGGTGAAAATCGACCCCTCGGAAAAGTTGGGTTTTTTGCCATCTTTGGGTCCTGCCGGGACCCCCGATGAATGTTTGGGGGGTTTGGCCCACCTCCTGGGGCGGAAAAGTGTTGTCTCAGCAACTCGAAAAAATGCGATTTCGCGACAGTGCCGGCACTGTCGAAACGGGTGAAAATCGACCCCTCGGAAAAGTTGGGTTTTTTGCCATCTTTGGGTCCTGCCGGGACCCCCGATGAATGTTTGGGGGGTTTGGCCCACCTCCCGGGGCGGAAAAGTGTCGTTTCAGCAACTCGAAAAAATGCGATTTCGCGACAGTGCCGGCACTGTCGAAACGGGTGAAAATCGACCCCTCGGAAAAGTTGGGTTTTTTGCCATCTTTGGGTCCTGCCGGGACCCCCGATGAATGTTTGGGGGGTTTGGCCCACCTCCCGGGGCGGAAAAGTGTCGTTTCAGCAACTTGAAAAAATGCGATTTCGCGACAGTGCCGGCACTGTCGAAACGGGTGAAAATCGACCCCTCGGAAAAGTTGGGTTTTTTGCCATCTTTGGGTCCTGCCGGGACCCCCGATGAATGTTTGGGGGGTTTGGCCCACCTCCCGGGGCAGAAAAGTGTCGTTTCAGCAACTCGAAAAAATGCGATTTCGCGACAGTGCCGGCACTGTCGAAACGGGTGAAAATCGACCCCTCGGAAAAGTTGGGTTTTTTGCCATCTTTGGGTCCTGCCGGGACCCCCGATGAATGTTTGGGGGGTTTGGCCCACCTCCCGGGGCGGAAAAGTGTCGTTTCAGCAACTCGAAAAAATGCGATTTCGCGACAGTGCCGGCACTGTCGAAACGGGTGAAAATCGACCCCTCGGAAAAGTTGGGTTTTTTGCCATCTTTGGGTCCTGCCGGGACCCCCGATGAATGTTTGGGGGGTTTGGCCCACCTCCCGGGGCGGAAAAGTGTCGTTTCAGCAACTGGAAAAAATGCGATTTCGCGACAGTGCCGGCACTGTCGAAACGGGTGAAAATCGACCCCTCGGAAAAGTTGGGTTTTTTGCCATCTTTGGGTCCTGCCGGGACCCCCGATGAATGTTTGGGGGGTTTGGCCCACCTCCCGGGGCGGAAAAGTGTCGTTTCAGCAACTTGAAAAAATGCGATTTCGCGACAGTGCCGGCACTGTCGAAACGGGTGAAAATCGACCCCTCGGAAAAGTTGGGTTTTTTGCCATCTTTGGGTCCTGCCGGGACCCCCGATGAATGTTTGGGGGGTTTGGCCCACCTCCCGGGGCGGAAAAGTGTCGTTTCAGCAACTCGAAAAAATGCGATTTCGCGACAGTGCCGGCACTGTCGAAACGGGTGAAAATCGACCCCTCGGAAAAGTTGGGTTTTTTGCCATCTTTGGGTCCTGCCGGGACCCCCGATGAATGTTTGGGGGGTTTGGCCCACCTCACGGGGCGGAAAAGTGTCGTTTCAGCAACTCGAAAAAATGCGATTTCGCGACAGTGCCGGCACTGTCGAAACGGGTGAAAATCGACCCCTCGGAAAAGTTGGGTTTTTTGCCATCTTTGGGTCCTGCCGGGACCCCCGATGAATGTTTGGGGGGTTTGGCCCACCTCCCGGGGCAGAAAAGTGTCGTTTCAGCAACTCGAAAAAATGCGATTTCGCGACAGTGCCGGCACTGTCGAAACGGGTGAAAATCGACCCCTCGGAAAAGTTGGGTTTTTTGCCATCTTTGGGTCCTGCCGGGACCCCCGATGAATGTTTGGGGGGTTTGGCCCACCTCCCGGGGCGGAAAAGTGTCGTTTCAGCAACTTGAAAAAATGCGATTTCGCGACAGTGCCGGCACTGTCGAAACGGGTGAAAATCGACCCCTCGGAAAAGTTGGGTTTTTTGCATCTTTGGGTCCTGCCGGGACCCCCGATGAATGTTTGGGGGGTTTGGTCCACCTCCCGGGGCGGAAAAGTGTCGTTTCAGCAACTCGAAAAAATGCGATTTCGCGACAGTCGAAACGGGTGAAAATCGACCCTTCGGAAAAGTTGGGTTTTTTGCCATCTTTGGGTCCTGCCGGGACCCCCGATGAATGTTTGGGGGGTTTGGCCCACCTCCCGGGGCGGAAAAGTGTCGTTTCAGCAACTTGAAAAAATGCGATTTCGCGACAGTGCCGGCACTGTCGAAACGGGTGAAAATCGACCCCTCGGAAAAGTTGGGTTTTTTGCCATCTTTGGGTCCTGCCGGGACCCCCGATGAATGTTTGGGGGGTTTGGCCCACCTCCCGGGGCGGAAAAGTGTCGTTTCAGCAACTCGAAAAAATGCGATTTCGCGACAGTGCCGGCACTGTCGAAACGGGTGAAAATCGACCCCTCGGAAAAGTTGGGTTTTTTGCCATCTTTGGGTCCTGCCGGGACCCCCGATGAATGTTTGGGGGGTTTGGCCCACCTCCCGGGGCGGAAAAGTGTCGTTTCAGCAACTTGAAAAAATGCGATTTCGCGACAGTGCCGGCACTGTCGAAACGGGTGAAAATCGACCCCTCGGAAAAGTTGGGTTTTTTGCCATCTTTGGGTCCTGCCGGGACCCCCGATGAATGTTTGGGGGGTTTGGCCCACCTCCCGGGGCGGAAAAGTGTCGTTTCAGCAACTTGAAAAAATGCGATTTCGCGACAGTGCCGGCACTGTCGAAACGGGTGAAAATCGACCCCTCGGAAAAGTTGGGTTTTTTGCCATCTTTGGGTCCTGCCGGGACCCCCGATGAATGTTTGGGGGGTTTGGCCCACCTCCCGGGGCGGAAAAGTGTCGTTTCAGCAACTCGAAAAAATGCGATTTCGCGACAGTGCCGGCACTGTCGAAACGGGTGAAAATCGACCCCTCGGAAAAGTTGGGTTTTTTGCCATCTTTGGGTCCTGCCGGGACCCCCGATGAATGTTTGGGGGGTTTGGCCCACCTCCCGGGGCGGAAAAGTGTCGTTTCAGCAACTTGAAAAAATGCGATTTCGCGACAGTGCCGGCACTGTCGAAACGGGTGAAAATCGACCCCTCGGAAAAGTTGGGTTTTTTGCCATCTTTGGGTCCTGCCGGGACCCCCGATGAATGTTTGGGGGGTTTGGCCCACCTCCTGGGGCGGAAAAGTGTTGTCTCAGCAACTCGAAAAAATGCGATTTCGCGACAGTGCCGGCACTGTCGAAACGGGTGAAAATCGACCCCTCGGAAAAGTTGGGTTTTTTGCCATCTTTGGGTCCTGCCGGGACCCCCGATGAATGTTTGGGGGGTTTGGCCCACCTCCCGGGGCGGAAAAGTGTCGTTTCAGCAACTCGAAAAAATGCGATTTCGCGACAGTGCCGGCACTGTCGAAACGGGTGAAAATCGACCCCTCGGAAAAGTTGGGTTTTTTGCCATCTTTGGGTCCTGCCGGGACCCCCGATGAATGTTTGGGGGGTTTGGCCCACCTCCCGGGGCGGAAAAGTGTCGTTTCAGCAACTCGAAAAAATGCGATTTCGCGACAGTGCCGGCACTGTCGAAACGGGTGAAAATCGACCCCTCGGAAAAGTTGGGTTTTTTGCCATCTTTGGGTCCTGCCGGGACCCCCGATGAATGTTTGGGGGGTTTGGCCCACCTCCCGGGGCGGAAAAGTGTCGTTTCAGCAACTTGAAAAAATGCGATTTCGCGACAGTGCCGGCACTGTCGAAACGGGTGAAAATCGACCCCTCGGAAAAGTTGGGTTTTTTGCATCTTTGGGTCCTGCCGGGACCCCCGATGAATGTTTGGGGGGTTTGGTCCACCTCCCGGGGCGGAAAAGTGTCGTTTCAGCAACTCGAAAAAATGCGATTTCGCGACAGTCGAAACGGGTGAAAATCGACCCTTCGGAAAAGTTGGGTTTTTTGCCATCTTTGGGTCCTGCCGGGACCCCCGATGAATGTTTGGGGGGTTTGGCCCACCTCCCGGGGCGGAAAAGTGTCGTTTCAGCAACTTGAAAAAATGCGATTTCGCGACAGTGCCGGCACTGTCGAAACGGGTGAAAATCGACCCCTCGGAAAAGTTGGGTTTTTTGCCATCTTTGGGTCCTGCCGGGACCCCCGATGAATGTTTGGGGGGTTTGGCCCACCTCCCGGGGCGGAAAAGTGTCGTTTCAGCAACTCGAAAAAATGCGATTTCGCGACAGTGCCGGCACTGTCGAAACGGGTGAAAATCGACCCCTCGGAAAAGTTGGGTTTTTTGCCATCTTTGGGTCCTGCCGGGACCCCCGATGAATGTTTGGGGGGTTTGGCCCACCTCCCGGGGCGGAAAAGTGTCGTTTCAGCAACTTGAAAAAATGCGATTTCGCGACAGTGCCGGCACTGTCGAAACGGGTGAAAATCGACCCCTCGGAAAAGTTGGGTTTTTTGCCATCTTTGGGTCCTGCCGGGACCCCCGATGAATGTTTGGGGGGTTTGGCCCACCTCCCGGGGCGGAAAAGTGTCGTTTCAGCAACTTGAAAAAATGCGATTTCGCGACAGTGCCGGCACTGTCGAAACGGGTGAAAATCGACCCCTCGGAAAAGTTGGGTTTTTTGCCATCTTTGGGTCCTGCCGGGACCCCCGATGAATGTTTGGGGGGTTTGGCCCACCTCCCGGGGCGGAAAAGTGTCGTTTCAGCAACTTGAAAAAATGCGATTTCGCGACAGTGCCGGCACTGTCGAAACGGGTGAAAATCGACCCCTCGGAAAAGTTGGGTTTTTTGCATCTTTGGGTCCTGCCGGGACCCCCGATGAATGTTTGGGGGGTTTGGTCCACCTCCCGGGGCGGAAAAGTGTCGTTTCAGCAACTCGAAAAAATGCGATTTCGCGACAGTCGAAACGGGTGAAAATCGACCCTTCGGAAAAGTTGGGTTTTTTGCCATCTTTGGGTCCTGCCGGGACCCCCGATGAATGTTTGGGGGGTTTGGCCCACCTCCCGGGGCGGAAAAGTGTCGTTTCAGCAACTTGAAAAAATGCGATTTCGCGACAGTGCCGGCACTGTCGAAACGGGTGAAAATCGACCCCTCGGAAAAGTTGGGTTTTTTGCCATCTTTGGGTCCTGCCGGGACCCCCGATGAATGTTTGGGGGGTTTGGCCCACCTCCCGGGGCGGAAAAGTGTCGTTTCAGCAACTCGAAAAAATGCGATTTCGCGACAGTGCCGGCACTGTCGAAACGGGTGAAAATCGACCCCTCGGAAAAGTTGGGTTTTTTGCCATCTTTGGGTCCTGCCGGGACCCCCGATGAATGTTTGGGGGGTTTGGCCCACCTCACGGGGCGGAAAAGTGTCGTTTCAGCAACTCGAAAAAATGCGATTTCGCGACAGTGCCGGCACTGTCGAAACGGGTGAAAATCGACCCCTCGGAAAAGTTGGGTTTTTTGCCATCTTTGGGTCCTGCCGGGACCCCCGATGAATGTTTGGGGGGTTTGGCCCACCTCCCGGGGCAGAAAAGTGTCGTTTCAGCAACTCGAAAAAATGCGATTTCGCGACAGTGCCGGCACTGTCGAAACGGGTGAAAATCGACCCCTCGGAAAAGTTGGGTTTTTTGCCATCTTTGGGTCCTGCCGGGACCCCCGATGAATGTTTGGGGGGTTTGGCCCACCTCCCGGGGCGGAAAAGTGTCGTTTCAGCAACTTGAAAAAATGCGATTTCGCGACAGTGCCGGCACTGTCGAAACGGGTGAAAATCGACCCCTCGGAAAAGTTGGGTTTTTTGCATCTTTGGGTCCTGCCGGGACCCCCGATGAATGTTTGGGGGGTTTGGTCCACCTCCCGGGGCGGAAAAGTGTCGTTTCAGCAACTCGAAAAAATGCGATTTCGCGACAGTCGAAACGGGTGAAAATCGACCCTTCGGAAAAGTTGGGTTTTTTGCCATCTTTGGGTCCTGCCGGGACCCCCGATGAATGTTTGGGGGGTTTGGCCCACCTCCCGGGGCGGAAAAGTGTCGTTTCAGCAACTTGAAAAAATGCGATTTCGCGACAGTGCCGGCACTGTCGAAACGGGTGAAAATCGACCCCTCGGAAAAGTTGGGTTTTTTGCCATCTTTGGGTCCTGCCGGGACCCCCGATGAATGTTTGGGGGGTTTGGCCCACCTCCCGGGGCGGAAAAGTGTCGTTTCAGCAACTCGAAAAAATGCGATTTCGCGACAGTGCCGGCACTGTCGAAACGGGTGAAAATCGACCCCTCGGAAAAGTTGGGTTTTTTGCCATCTTTGGGTCCTGCCGGGACCCCCGATGAATGTTTGGGGGGTTTGGCCCACCTCCCGGGGCGGAAAAGTGTCGTTTCAGCAACTTGAAAAAATGCGATTTCGCGACAGTGCCGGCACTGTCGAAACGGGTGAAAATCGACCCCTCGGAAAAGTTGGGTTTTTTGCCATCTTTGGGTCCTGCCGGGACCCCCGATGAATGTTTGGGGGGTTTGGCCCACCTCCCGGGGCGGAAAAGTGTCGTTTCAGCAACTGGAAAAAATGCGATTTCGCGACAGTGCCGGCACTGTCGAAACGGGTGAAAATCGACCCCTCGGAAAAGTTGGGTTTTTTGCCATCTTTGGGTCCTGCCGGGACCCCCGATGAATGTTTGGGGGGTTTGGCCCACCTCCCGGGGCGGAAAAGTGTCGTTTCAGCAACTTGAAAAAATGCGATTTCGCGACAGTGCCGGCACTGTCGAAACGGGTGAAAATCGACCCCTCGGAAAAGTTGGGTTTTTTGCCATCTTTGGGTCCTGCCGGGACCCCCGATGAATGTTTGGGGGGTTTGGCCCACCTCCCGGGGCGGAAAAGTGTCGTTTCAGCAACTGGAAAAAATGCGATTTCGCGACAGTGCCGGCACTGTCGAAACGGGTGAAAATCGACCCCTCGGAAAAGTTGGGTTTTTTGCCATCTTTGGGTCCTGCCGGGACCCCCGATGAATGTTTGGGGGGTTTGGCCCACCTCCCGGGGCGGAAAAGTGTCGTTTCAGCAACTTGAAAAAATGCGATTTCGCGACAGTGCCGGCACTGTCGAAACGGGTGAAAATCGACCCCTCGGAAAAGTTGGGTTTTTTGCCATCTTTGGGTCCTGCCGGGACCCCCGATGAATGTTTGGGGGGTTTGGCCCACCTCCCGGGGCGGAAAAGTGTCGTTTCAGCAACTCGAAAAAATGCGATTTCGCGACAGTGCCGGCACTGTCGAAACGGGTGAAAATCGACCCCTCGGAAAAGTTGGGTTTTTTGCCATCTTTGGGTCCTGCCGGGACCCCCGATGAATGTTTGGGGGGTTTGGCCCACCTCACGGGGCGGAAAAGTGTCGTTTCAGCAACTCGAAAAAATGCGATTTCGCGACAGTGCCGGCACTGTCGAAACGGGTGAAAATCGACCCCTCGGAAAAGTTGGGTTTTTTGCCATCTTTGGGTCCTGCCGGGACCCCCGATGAATGTTTGGGGGGTTTGGCCCACCTCCCGGGGCAGAAAAGTGTCGTTTCAGCAACTCGAAAAAATGCGATTTCGCGACAGTGCCGGCACTGTCGAAACGGGTGAAAATCGACCCCTCGGAAAAGTTGGGTTTTTTGCCATCTTTGGGTCCTGCCGGGACCCCCGATGAATGTTTGGGGGGTTTGGCCCACCTCCCGGGGCGGAAAAGTGTCGTTTCAGCAACTTGAAAAAATGCGATTTCGCGACAGTGCCGGCACTGTCGAAACGGGTGAAAATCGACCCCTCGGAAAAGTTGGGTTTTTTGCATCTTTGGGTCCTGCCGGGACCCCCGATGAATGTTTGGGGGGTTTGGTCCACCTCCCGGGGCGGAAAAGTGTCGTTTCAGCAACTCGAAAAAATGCGATTTCGCGACAGTCGAAACGGGTGAAAATCGACCCCTCGGAAAAGTTGGGTTTTTTGCCATCTTTGGGTCCTGCCGGGACCCCCGATGAATGTTTGGGGGGTTTGGCCCACCTCCCGGGGCGGAAAAGTGTCGTTTCAGCAACTTGAAAAAATGCGATTTCGCGACAGTGCCGGCACTGTCGAAACGGGTGAAAATCGACCCCTCGGAAAAGTTGGGTTTTTTGCCATCTTTGGGTCCTGCCGGGACCCCCGATGAATGTTTGGGGGGTTTGGCCCACCTCCCGGGGCGGAAAAGTGTCGTTTCAGCAACTGGAAAAAATGCGATTTCGCGACAGTGCCGGCACTGTCGAAACGGGTGAAAATCGACCCCTCGGAAAAGTTGGGTTTTTTGCCATCTTTGGGTCCTGCCGGGACCCCCGATGAATGTTTGGGGGGTTTGGCCCACCTCCCGGGGCGGAAAAGTGTCGTTTCAGCAACTTGAAAAAATGCGATTTCGCGACAGTGCCGGCACTGTCGAAACGGGTGAAAATCGACCCCTCGGAAAAGTTGGGTTTTTTGCCATCTTTGGGTCCTGCCGGGACCCCCGATGAATGTTTGGGGGGTTTGGCCCACCTCCCGGGGCGGAAAAGTGTCGTTTCAGCAACTGGAAAAAATGCGATTTCGCGACAGTGCCGGCACTGTCGAAACGGGTGAAAATCGACCCCTCGGAAAAGTTGGGTTTTTTGCCATCTTTGGGTCCTGCCGGGACCCCCGATGAATGTTTGGGGGGTTTGGCCCACCTCCCGGGGCGGAAAAGTGTCGTTTCAGCAACTTGAAAAAATGCGATTTCGCGACAGTGCCGGCACTGTCGAAACGGGTGAAAATCGACCCCTCGGAAAAGTTGGGTTTTTTGCCATCTTTGGGTCCTGCCGGGACCCCCGATGAATGTTTGGGGGGTTTGGCCCACCTCCCGGGGCGGAAAAGTGTCGTTTCAGCAACTCGAAAAAATGCGATTTCGCGACAGTGCCGGCACTGTCGAAACGGGTGAAAATCGACCCCTCGGAAAAGTTGGGTTTTTTGCCATCTTTGGGTCCTGCCGGGACCCCCGATGAATGTTTGGGGGGTTTGGCCCACCTCACGGGGCGGAAAAGTGTCGTTTCAGCAACTCGAAAAAATGCGATTTCGCGACAGTGCCGGCACTGTCGAAACGGGTGAAAATCGACCCCTCGGAAAAGTTGGGTTTTTTGCCATCTTTGGGTCCTGCCGGGACCCCCGATGAATGTTTGGGGGGTTTGGCCCACCTCCCGGGGCAGAAAAGTGTCGTTTCAGCAACTCGAAAAAATGCGATTTCGCGACAGTGCCGGCACTGTCGAAACGGGTGAAAATCGACCCCTCGGAAAAGTTGGGTTTTTTGCCATCTTTGGGTCCTGCCGGGACCCCCGATGAATGTTTGGGGGGTTTGGCCCACCTCCCGGGGCGGAAAAGTGTCGTTTCAGCAACTTGAAAAAATGCGATTTCGCGACAGTGCCGGCACTGTCGAAACGGGTGAAAATCGACCCCTCGGAAAAGTTGGGTTTTTTGCATCTTTGGGTCCTGCCGGGACCCCCGATGAATGTTTGGGGGGTTTGGTCCACCTCCCGGGGCGGAAAAGTGTCGTTTCAGCAACTCGAAAAAATGCGATTTCGCGACAGTCGAAACGGGTGAAAATCGACCCCTCGGAAAAGTTGGGTTTTTTGCCATCTTTGGGTCCTGCCGGGACCCCCGATGAATGTTTGGGGGGTTTGGCCCACCTCCCGGGGCGGAAAAGTGTCGTTTCAGCAACTTGAAAAAATGCGATTTCGCGACAGTGCCGGCACTGTCGAAACGGGTGAAAATCGACCCCTCGGAAAAGTTGGGTTTTTTGCCATCTTTGGGTCCTGCCGGGACCCCCGATGAATGTTTGGGGGGTTTGGCCCACCTCCCGGGGCGGAAAAGTGTCGTTTCAGCAACTCGAAAAAATGCGATTTCGCGACAGTGCCGGCACTGTCGAAACGGGTGAAAATCGACCCCTCGGAAAAGTTGGGTTTTTTGCCATCTTTGGGTCCTGCCGGGACCCCCGATGAATGTTTGGGGGGTTTGGCCCACCTCCCGGGGCGGAAAAGTGTCGTTTCAGCAACTTGAAAAAATGCGATTTCGCGACAGTGCCGGCACTGTCGAAACGGGTGAAAATCGACCCCTCGGAAAAGTTGGGTTTTTTGCCATCTTTGGGTCCTGCCGGGACCCCCGATGAATGTTTGGGGGGTTTGGCCCACCTCCCGGGGCGGAAAAGTGTCGTTTCAGCAACTGGAAAAAATGCGATTTCGCGACAGTGCCGGCACTGTCGAAACGGGTGAAAATCGACCCCTCGGAAAAGTTGGGTTTTTTGCCATCTTTGGGTCCTGCCGGGACCCCCGATGAATGTTTGGGGGGTTTGGCCCACCTCCCGGGGCGGAAAAGTGTCGTTTCAGCAACTTGAAAAAATGCGATTTCGCGACAGTGCCGGCACTGTCGAAACGGGTGAAAATCGACCCCTCGGAAAAGTTGGGTTTTTTGCCATCTTTGGGTCCTGCCGGGACCCCCGATGAATGTTTGGGGGGTTTGGCCCACCTCCCGGGGCGGAAAAGTGTCGTTTCAGCAACTGGAAAAAATGCGATTTCGCGACAGTGCCGGCACTGTCGAAACGGGTGAAAATCGACCCCTCGGAAAAGTTGGGTTTTTTGCCATCTTTGGGTCCTGCCGGGACCCCCGATGAATGTTTGGGGGGTTTGGCCCACCTCCCGGGGCGGAAAAGTGTCGTTTCAGCAACTTGAAAAAATGCGATTTCGCGACAGTGCCGGCACTGTCGAAACGGGTGAAAATCGACCCCTCGGAAAAGTTGGGTTTTTTGCCATCTTTGGGTCCTGCCGGGACCCCCGATGAATGTTTGGGGGGTTTGGCCCACCTCCCGGGGCGGAAAAGTGTCGTTTCAGCAACTCGAAAAAATGCGATTTCGCGACAGTGCCGGCACTGTCGAAACGGGTGAAAATCGACCCCTCGGAAAAGTTGGGTTTTTTGCCATCTTTGGGTCCTGCCGGGACCCCCGATGAATGTTTGGGGGGTTTGGCCCACCTCCCGGGGCGGAAAAGTGTCGTTTCAGCAACTTGAAAAAATGCGATTTCGCGACAGTGCCGGCACTGTCGAAACGGGTGAAAATCGACCCCTCGGAAAAGTTGGGTTTTTTGCCATCTTTGGGTCCTGCCGGGACCCCCGATGAATGTTTGGGGGGTTTGGCCCACCTCCTGGGGCGGAAAAGTGTTGTCTCAGCAACTCGAAAAAATGCGATTTCGCGACAGTGCCGGCACTGTCGAAACGGGTGAAAATCGACCCCTCGGAAAAGTTGGGTTTTTTGCCATCTTTGGGTCCTGCCGGGACCCCCGATGAATGTTTGGGGGGTTTGGCCCACCTCCCGGGGCGGAAAAGTGTCGTTTCAGCAACTCGAAAAAATGCGATTTCGCGACAGTGCCGGCACTGTCGAAACGGGTGAAAATCGACCCCTCGGAAAAGTTGGGTTTTTTGCCATCTTTGGGTCCTGCCGGGACCCCCGATGAATGTTTGGGGGGTTTGGCCCACCTCCCGGGGCGGAAAAGTGTCGTTTCAGCAACTTGAAAAAATGCGATTTCGCGACAGTGCCGGCACTGTCGAAACGGGTGAAAATCGACCCCTCGGAAAAGTTGGGTTTTTTGCCATCTTTGGGTCCTGCCGGGACCCCCGATGAATGTTTGGGGGGTTTGGCCCACCTCCCGGGGCGGAAAAGTGTCGTTTCAGCAACTCGAAAAAATGCGATTTCGCGACAGTGCCGGCACTGTCGAAACGGGTGAAAATCGACCCCTCGGAAAAGTTGGGTTTTTTGCCATCTTTGGGTCCTGCCGGGACCCCCGATGAATGTTTGGGGGGTTTGGCCCACCTCCCGGGGCGGAAAAGTGTCGTTTCAGCAACTCGAAAAAATGCGATTTCGCGACAGTGCCGGCACTGTCGAAACGGGTGAAAATCGACCCCTCGGAAAAGTTGGGTTTTTTGCCATCTTTGGGTCCTGCCGGGACCCCCGATGAATGTTTGGGGGGTTTGGCCCACCTCCCGGGGCGGAAAAGTGTCGTTTCAGCAACTTGAAAAAATGCGATTTCGCGACAGTGCCGGCACTGTCGAAACGGGTGAAAATCGACCCCTCGGAAAAGTTGGGTTTTTTGCCATCTTTGGGTCCTGCCGGGACCCCCGATGAATGTTTGGGGGGTTTGGCCCACCTCCTGGGGCGGAAAAGTGTTGTCTCAGCAACTCGAAAAAATGCGATTTCGCGACAGTGCCGGCACTGTCGAAACGGGTGAAAATCGACCCCTCGGAAAAGTTGGGTTTTTTGCCATCTTTGGGTCCTGCCGGGACCCCCGATGAATGTTTGGGGGGTTTGGCCCACCTCCCGGGGCGGAAAAGTGTCGTTTCAGCAACTCGAAAAAATGCGATTTCGCGACAGTGCCGGCACTGTCGAAACGGGTGAAAATCGACCCCTCGGAAAAGTTGGGTTTTTTGCCATCTTTGGGTCCTGCCGGGACCCCCGATGAATGTTTGGGGGGTTTGGCCCACCTCCCGGGGCGGAAAAGTGTCGTTTCAGCAACTTGAAAAAATGCGATTTCGCGACAGTGCCGGCACTGTCGAAACGGGTGAAAATCGACCCCTCGGAAAAGTTGGGTTTTTTGCCATCTTTGGGTCCTGCCGGGACCCCCGATGAATGTTTGGGGGGTTTGGCCCACCTCCCGGGGCGGAAAAGTGTCGTTTCAGCAACTGGAAAAAATGCGATTTCGCGACAGTGCCGGCACTGTCGAAACGGGTGAAAATCGACCCCTCGGAAAAGTTGGGTTTTTTGCCATCTTTGGGTCCTGCCGGGACCCCCGATGAATGTTTGGGGGGTTTGGCCCACCTCCCGGGGCGGAAAAGTGTCGTTTCAGCAACTTGAAAAAATGCGATTTCGCGACAGTGCCGGCACTGTCGAAACGGGTGAAAATCGACCCCTCGGAAAAGTTGGGTTTTTTGCCATCTTTGGGTCCTGCCGGGACCCCCGATGAATGTTTGGGGGGTTTGGCCCACCTCCCGGGGCGGAAAAGTGTCGTTTCAGCAACTCGAAAAAATGCGATTTCGCGACAGTGCCGGCACTGTCGAAACGGGTGAAAATCGACCCCTCGGAAAAGTTGGGTTTTTTGCCATCTTTGGGTCCTGCCGGGACCCCCGATGAATGTTTGGGGGGTTTGGCCCACCTCCCGGGGCGGAAAAGTGTCGTTTCAGCAACTCGAAAAAATGCGATTTCGCGACAGTGCCGGCACTGTCGAAACGGGTGAAAATCGACCCCTCGGAAAAGTTGGGTTTTTTGCCATCTTTGGGTCCTGCCGGGACCCCCGATGAATGTTTGGGGGGTTTGGCCCACCTCCCGGGGCGGAAAAGTGTCGTTTCAGCAACTTGAAAAAATGCGATTTCGCGACAGTGTCGGCACTGTCGAAACGGGTGAAAATCGACCCCTCGGAAAAGTTGGGTTTTTTGCCATCTTTGGGTCCTGCCGGGACCCCCGATGAATGTTTGGGGGGTTTGGCCCACCTCCCGGGGCGGAAAAGTGTCGTTTCAGCAACTCGAAAAAATGCGATTTCGCGACAGTGCCGGCACTGTCGAAACGGGTGAAAATCGACCCCTCGGAAAAGTTGGGTTTTTTGCCATCTTTGGGTCCTGCCGGGACCCCCGATGAATGTTTGGGGGGTTTGGCCCACCTCCCGGGGCGGAAAAGTGTCGTTTCAGCAACTCGAAAAAATGCGATTTCGCGACAGTGCCGGCACTGTCGAAACGGGTGAAAATCGACCCCTCGGAAAAGTTGGGTTTTTTGCCATCTTTGGGTCCTGCCGGGACCCCCGATGAATGTTTGGGGGGTTTGGCCCACCTCCCGGGGCGGAAAAGTGTCGTTTCAGCAACTGGAAAAAATGCGATTTCGCGACAGTGCCGGCACTGTCGAAACGGGTGAAAATCGACCCCTCGGAAAAGTTGGGTTTTTTGCCATCTTTGGGTCCTGCCGGGACCCCCGATGAATGTTTGGGGGGTTTGGCCCACCTCCCGGGGCGGAAAAGTGTCGTTTCAGCAACTTGAAAAAATGCGATTTCGCGACAGTGCCGGCACTGTCGAAACGGGTGAAAATCGACCCCTCGGAAAAGTTGGGTTTTTTGCCATCTTTGGGTCCTGCCGGGACCCCCGATGAATGTTTGGGGGGTTTGGCCCACCTCCCGGGGCGGAAAAGTGTCGTTTCAGCAACTTGAAAAAATGCGATTTCGCGACAGTGCCGGCACTGTCGAAACGGGTGAAAATCGACCCCTCGGAAAAGTTGGGTTTTTTGCCATCTTTGGGTCCTGCCGGGACCCCCGATGAATGTTTGGGGGGTTTGGCCCACCTCCCGGGGCGGAAAAGTGTCGTTTCAGCAACTTGAAAAAATGCGATTTCGCGACAGTGCCGGCACTGTCGAAACGGGTGAAAATCGACCCCTCGGAAAAGTTGGGTTTTTTGCCATCTTTGGGTCCTGCCGGGACCCCCGATGAATGTTTGGGGGGTTTGGCCCACCTCCCGGGGCGGAAAAGTGTCGTTTCAGCAACTTGAAAAAATGCGATTTCGCGACAGTGCCGGCACTGTCGAAACGGGTGAAAATCGACCCCTCGGAAAAGTTGGGTTTTTTGCCATCTTTGGGTCCTGCCGGGACCCCCGATGAATGTTTGGGGGGTTTGGCCCACCTCCCGGGGCAGAAAAGTGTCGTTTCAGCAACTCGAAAAAATGCGATTTCGCGACAGTGCCGGCACTGTCGAAACGGGTGAAAATCGACCCCTCGGAAAAGTTGGGTTTTTTGCCATCTTTGGGTCCTGCCGGGACCCCCGATGAATGTTTGGGGGGTTTGGCCCACCTCCCGGGGCGGAAAAGTGTCGTTTCAGCAACTCGAAAAAATGCGATTTCGCGACAGTGCCGGCACTGTCGAAACGGGTGAAAATCGACCCCTCGGAAAAGTTGGGTTTTTTGCCATCTTTGGGTCCTGCCGGGACCCCCGATGAATGTTTGGGGGGTTTGGCCCACCTCCCGGGGCGGAAAAGTGTCGTTTCAGCAACTCGAAAAAATGCGATTTCGCGACAGTGCCGGCACTGTCGAAACGGGTGAAAATCGACCCCTCGGAAAAGTTGGGTTTTTTGCCATCTTTGGGTCCTGCCGGGACCCCCGATGAATGTTTGGGGGGTTTGGCCCACCTCCCGGGGCGGAAAAGTGTCGTTTCAGCAACTCGAAAAAATGCGATTTCGCGACAGTGCCGGCACTGTCGAAACGGGTGAAAATCGACCCCTCGGAAAAGTTGGGTTTTTTGCCATCTTTGGGTCCTGCCGGGACCCCCGATGAATGTTTGGGGGGTTTGGCCCACCTCCCGGGGCGGAAAAGTGTCGTTTCAGCAACTCGAAAAAATGCGATTTCGCGACAGTGCCGGCACTGTCGAAACGGGTGAAAATCGACCCCTCGGAAAAGTTGGGTTTTTTGCCATCTTTGGGTCCTGCCGGGACCCCCGATGAATGTTTGGGGGGTTTGGCCCACCTCCCGGGGCGGAAAAGTGTCGTTTCAGCAACTCGAAAAAATGCGATTTCGCGACAGTGCCGGCACTGTCGAAACGGGTGAAAATCGACCCCTCGGAAAAGTTGGGTTTTTTGCCATCTTTGGGTCCTGCCGGGACCCCCGATGAATGTTTGGGGGGTTTGGCCCACCTCCCGGGGCGGAAAAGTGTCGTTTCAGCAACTCGAAAAAATGCGATTTCGCGACAGTGCCGGCACTGTCGAAACGGGTGAAAATCGACCCCTCGGAAAAGTTGGGTTTTTTGCCATCTTTGGGTCCTGCCGGGACCCCCGATGAATGTTTGGGGGGTTTGGCCCACCTCCCGGGGCGGAAAAGTGTCGTTTCAGCAACTTGAAAAAATGCGATTTCGCGACAGTGTCGGCACTGTCGAAACGGGTGAAAATCGACCCCTCGGAAAAGTTGGGTTTTTTGCCATCTTTGGGTCCTGCCGGGACCCCCGATGAATGTTTGGGGGGTTTGGCCCACCTCCCGGGGCGGAAAAGTGTCGTTTCAGCAACTCGAAAAAATGCGATTTCGCGACAGTGCCGGCACTGTCGAAACGGGTGAAAATCGACCCCTCGGAAAAGTTGGGTTTTTTGCCATCTTTGGGTCCTGCCGGGACCCCCGATGAATGTTTGGGGGGTTTGGCCCACCTCCCGGGGCGGAAAAGTGTCGTTTCAGCAACTCGAAAAAATGCGATTTCGCGACAGTGCCGGCACTGTCGAAACGGGTGAAAATCGACCCCTCGGAAAAGTTGGGTTTTTTGCCATCTTTGGGTCCTGCCGGGACCCCCGATGAATGTTTGGGGGGTTTGGCCCACCTCCCGGGGCGGAAAAGTGTCGTTTCAGCAACTGGAAAAAATGCGATTTCGCGACAGTGCCGGCACTGTCGAAACGGGTGAAAATCGACCCCTCGGAAAAGTTGGGTTTTTTGCCATCTTTGGGTCCTGCCGGGACCCCCGATGAATGTTTGGGGGGTTTGGCCCACCTCCCGGGGCGGAAAAGTGTCGTTTCAGCAACTTGAAAAAATGCGATTTCGCGACAGTGCCGGCACTGTCGAAACGGGTGAAAATCGACCCCTCGGAAAAGTTGGGTTTTTTGCCATCTTTGGGTCCTGCCGGGACCCCCGATGAATGTTTGGGGGGTTTGGCCCACCTCCCGGGGCGGAAAAGTGTCGTTTCAGCAACTTGAAAAAATGCGATTTCGCGACAGTGCCGGCACTGTCGAAACGGGTGAAAATCGACCCCTCGGAAAAGTTGGGTTTTTTGCCATCTTTGGGTCCTGCCGGGACCCCCGATGAATGTTTGGGGGGTTTGGCCCACCTCCCGGGGCGGAAAAGTGTCGTTTCAGCAACTTGAAAAAATGCGATTTCGCGACAGTGCCGGCACTGTCGAAACGGGTGAAAATCGACCCCTCGGAAAAGTTGGGTTTTTTGCCATCTTTGGGTCCTGCCGGGACCCCCGATGAATGTTTGGGGGGTTTGGCCCACCTCCCGGGGCGGAAAAGTGTCGTTTCAGCAACTCGAAAAAATGCGATTTCGCGACAGTGCCGGCACTGTCGAAACGGGTGAAAATCGACCCCTCGGAAAAGTTGGGTTTTTTGCCATCTTTGGGTCCTGCCGGGACCCCCGATGAATGTTTGGGGGGTTTGGCCCACCTCCCGGGGCGGAAAAGTGTCGTTTCAGCAACTTGAAAAAATGCGATTTCGCGACAGTGCCGGCACTGTCGAAACGGGTGAAAATCGACCCCTCGGAAAAGTTGGGTTTTTTGCCATCTTTGGGTCCTGCCGGGACCCCCGATGAATGTTTGGGGGGTTTGGCCCACCTCCTGGGGCGGAAAAGTGTTGTCTCAGCAACTCGAAAAAATGCGATTTCGCGACAGTGCCGGCACTGTCGAAACGGGTGAAAATCGACCCCTCGGAAAAGTTGGGTTTTTTGCCATCTTTGGGTCCTGCCGGGACCCCCGATGAATGTTTGGGGGGTTTGGCCCACCTCCCGGGGCGGAAAAGTGTCGTTTCAGCAACTCGAAAAAATGCGATTTCGCGACAGTGCCAGCACTGTCGAAACGGGTGAAAATCGACCCCTCGGAAAAGTTGGGTTTTTTGCCATCTTTGGGTCCTGCCGGGACCCCCGATGAATGTTTGGGGGGTTTGGCCCACCTCCCGGGGCGGAAAAGTGTCGTTTCAGCAACTCGAAAAAATGCGATTTCGCGACAGTGCCGGCACTGTCGAAACGGGTGAAAATCGACCCCTCGGAAAAGTTGGGTTTTTTGCCATCTTTGGGTCCTGCCGGGACCCCCGATGAATGTTTGGGGGGTTTGGCCCACCTCCCGGGGCGGAAAAGTGTCGTTTCAGCAACTTGAAAAAATGCGATTTCGCGACAGTGCCGGCACTGTCGAAACGGGTGAAAATCGACCCCTCGGAAAAGTTGGGTTTTTTGCATCTTTGGGTCCTGCCGGGACCCCCGATGAATGTTTGGGGGGTTTGGTCCACCTCCCGGGGCGGAAAAGTGTCGTTTCAGCAACTCGAAAAAATGCGATTTCGCGACAGTCGAAACGGGTGAAAATCGACCCTTCGGAAAAGTTGGGTTTTTTGCCATCTTTGGGTCCTGCCGGGACCCCCGATGAATGTTTGGGGGGTTTGGCCCACCTCCCGGGGCGGAAAAGTGTCGTTTCAGCAACTTCAAAAAATGCGATTTCGCGACAGTGCCGGCACTGTCGAAACGGGTGAAAATCGACCCCTCGGAAAAGTTGGGTTTTTTGCCATCTTTGGGTCCTGCCGGGACCCCCGATGAATGTTTGGGGGGTTTGGCCCACCTCCCGGGGCGGAAAAGTGTCGTTTCAGCAACTCGAAAAAATGCGATTTCGCGACAGTGCCGGCACTGTCGAAACGGGTGAAAATCGACCCCTCGGAAAAGTTGGGTTTTTTGCCATCTTTGGGTCCTGCCGGGACCCCCGATGAATGTTTGGGGGGTTTGGCCCACCTCCCGGGGCGGAAAAGTGTCGTTTCAGCAACTTGAAAAAATGCGATTTCGCGACAGTGCCGGCACTGTCGAAACGGGTGAAAATCGACCCCTCGGAAAAGTTGGGTTTTTTGCCATCTTTGGGTCCTGCCGGGACCCCCGATGAATGTTTGGGGGGTTTGGCCCACCTCCCGGGGCGGAAAAGTGTCGTTTCAGCAACTTGAAAAAATGCGATTTCGCGACAGTGCCGGCACTGTCGAAACGGGTGAAAATCGACCCCTCGGAAAAGTTGGGTTTTTTGCCATCTTTGGGTCCTGCCGGGACCCCCGATGAATGTTTGGGGGGTTTGGCCCACCTCCCGGGGCGGAAAAGTGTCGTTTCAGCAACTTGAAAAAATGCGATTTCGCGACAGTGCCGGCACTGTCGAAACGGGTGAAAATCGACCCCTCGGAAAAGTTGGGTTTTTTGCATCTTTGGGTCCTGCCGGGACCCCCGATGAATGTTTGGGGGGTTTGGTCCACCTCCCGGGGCGGAAAAGTGTCGTTTCAGCAACTCGAAAAAATGCGATTTCGCGACAGTCGAAACGGGTGAAAATCGACCCTTCGGAAAAGTTGGGTTTTTTGCCATCTTTGGGTCCTGCCGGGACCCCCGATGAATGTTTGGGGGGTTTGGCCCACCTCCCGGGGCGGAAAAGTGTCGTTTCAGCAACTTGAAAAAATGCGATTTCGCGACAGTGCCGGCACTGTCGAAACGGGTGAAAATCGACCCCTCGGAAAAGTTGGGTTTTTTGCCATCTTTGGGTCCTGCCGGGACCCCCGATGAATGTTTGGGGGGTTTGGCCCACCTCCCGGGGCGGAAAAGTGTCGTTTCAGCAACTCGAAAAAATGCGATTTCGCGACAGTGCCGGCACTGTCGAAACGGGTGAA
Organism: Dunckerocampus dactyliophorus; assembly: GCF_027744805.1. Taxonomy (NCBI): domain Eukaryota; kingdom Metazoa; phylum Chordata; class Actinopteri; order Syngnathiformes; family Syngnathidae; genus Dunckerocampus; species Dunckerocampus dactyliophorus. The sequence goes on along the minus strand of NC_072821.1, from coordinate 14,251,834 downwards.
AATCGACCCCTCGGAAAAGTTGGGTTTTTTGCCATCTTTGGGTCCTGCCGGGACCCCCGATGAATGTTTGGGGGGTTTGGCCCACCTCACGGGGCGGAAAAGTGTCGTTTCAGCAACTCGAAAAAATGCGATTTCGCGACAGTGCCGGCACTGTCGAAACGGGTGAAAATCGACCCCTCGGAAAAGTTGGGTTTTTTGCCATCTTTGGGTCCTGCCGGGACCCCCGATGAATGTTTGGGGGGTTTGGCCCACCTCCCGGGGCAGAAAAGTGTCGTTTCAGCAACTCGAAAAAATGCGATTTCGCGACAGTGCCGGCACTGTCGAAACGGGTGAAAATCGACCCCTCGGAAAAGTTGGGTTTTTTGCCATCTTTGGGTCCTGCCGGGACCCCCGATGAATGTTTGGGGGGTTTGGCCCACCTCCCGGGGCGGAAAAGTGTCGTTTCAGCAACTTGAAAAAATGCGATTTCGCGACAGTGCCGGCACTGTCGAAACGGGTGAAAATCGACCCCTCGGAAAAGTTGGGTTTTTTGCATCTTTGGGTCCTGCCGGGACCCCCGATGAATGTTTGGGGGGTTTGGTCCACCTCCCGGGGCGGAAAAGTGTCGTTTCAGCAACTCGAAAAAATGCGATTTCGCGACAGTCGAAACGGGTGAAAATCGACCCTTCGGAAAAGTTGGGTTTTTTGCCATCTTTGGGTCCTGCCGGGACCCCCGATGAATGTTTGGGGGGTTTGGCCCACCTCCCGGGGCGGAAAAGTGTCGTTTCAGCAACTTGAAAAAATGCGATTTCGCGACAGTGCCGGCACTGTCGAAACGGGTGAAAATCGACCCCTCGGAAAAGTTGGGTTTTTTGCCATCTTTGGGTCCTGCCGGGACCCCCGATGAATGTTTGGGGGGTTTGGCCCACCTCCCGGGGCGGAAAAGTGTCGTTTCAGCAACTCGAAAAAATGCGATTTCGCGACAGTGCCGGCACTGTCGAAACGGGTGAAAATCGACCCCTCGGAAAAGTTGGGTTTTTTGCCATCTTTGGGTCCTGCCGGGACCCCCGATGAATGTTTGGGGGGTTTGGCCCACCTCCCGGGGCGGAAAAGTGTCGTTTCAGCAACTTGAAAAAATGCGATTTCGCGACAGTGCCGGCACTGTCGAAACGGGTGAAAATCGACCCCTCGGAAAAGTTGGGTTTTTTGCATCTTTGGGTCCTGCCGGGACCCCCGATGAATGTTTGGGGGGTTTGGTCCACCTCCCGGGGCGGAAAAGTGTCGTTTCAGCAACTCGAAAAAATGCGATTTCGCGACAGTCGAAACGGGTGAAAATCGACCCTTCGGAAAAGTTGGGTTTTTTGCCATCTTTGGGTCCTGCCGGGACCCCCGATGAATGTTTGGGGGGTTTGGCCCACCTCCCGGGGCGGAAAAGTGTCGTTTCAGCAACTTGAAAAAATGCGATTTCGCGACAGTGCCGGCACTGTCGAAACGGGTGAAAATCGACCCCTCGGAAAAGTTGGGTTTTTTGCCATCTTTGGGTCCTGCCGGGACCCCCGATGAATGTTTGGGGGGTTTGGCCCACCTCCCGGGGCGGAAAAGTGTCGTTTCAGCAACTCGAAAAAATGCGATTTCGCGACAGTGCCGGCACTGTCGAAACGGGTGAAAATCGACCCCTCGGAAAAGTTGGGTTTTTTGCCATCTTTGGGTCCTGCCGGGACCCCCGATGAATGTTTGGGGGGTTTGGCCCACCTCCCGGGGCGGAAAAGTGTCGTTTCAGCAACTTGAAAAAATGCGATTTCGCGACAGTGCCGGCACTGTCGAAACGGGTGAAAATCGACCCCTCGGAAAAGTTGGGTTTTTTGCCATCTTTGGGTCCTGCCGGGACCCCCGATGAATGTTTGGGGGGTTTGGCCCACCTCCCGGGGCGGAAAAGTGTCGTTTCAGCAACTTGAAAAAATGCGATTTCGCGACAGTGCCGGCACTGTCGAAACGGGTGAAAATCGACCCCTCGGAAAAGTTGGGTTTTTTGCCATCTTTGGGTCCTGCCGGGACCCCCGATGAATGTTTGGGGGGTTTGGCCCACCTCCCGGGGCGGAAAAGTGTCGTTTCAGCAACTTGAAAAAATGCGATTTCGCGACAGTGCCGGCACTGTCGAAACGGGTGAAAATCGACCCCTCGGAAAAGTTGGGTTTTTTGCATCTTTGGGTCCTGCCGGGACCCCCGATGAATGTTTGGGGGGTTTGGTCCACCTCCCGGGGCGGAAAAGTGTCGTTTCAGCAACTCGAAAAAATGCGATTTCGCGACAGTGCCGGCACTGTCGAAACGGGTGAAAATCGACCCCTCGGAAAAGTTGGGTTTTTTGCCATCTTTGGGTCCTGCCGGGACCCCCGATGAATGTTTGGGGGGTTTGGCCCACCTCACGGGGCGGAAAAGTGTCGTTTCAGCAACTCGAAAAAATGCGATTTCGCGACAGTGCCGGCACTGTCGAAACGGGTGAAAATCGACCCCTCGGAAAAGTTGGGTTTTTTGCCATCTTTGGGTCCTGCCGGGACCCCCGATGAATGTTTGGGGGGTTTGGCCCACCTCCCGGGGCAGAAAAGTGTCGTTTCAGCAACTCGAAAAAATGCGATTTCGCGACAGTGCCGGCACTGTCGAAACGGGTGAAAATCGACCCCTCGGAAAAGTTGGGTTTTTTGCCATCTTTGGGTCCTGCCGGGACCCCCGATGAATGTTTGGGGGGTTTGGCCCACCTCCCGGGGCGGAAAAGTGTCGTTTCAGCAACTTGAAAAAATGCGATTTCGCGACAGTGCCGGCACTGTCGAAACGGGTGAAAATCGACCCCTCGGAAAAGTTGGGTTTTTTGCATCTTTGGGTCCTGCCGGGACCCCCGATGAATGTTTGGGGGGTTTGGTCCACCTCCCGGGGCGGAAAAGTGTCGTTTCAGCAACTCGAAAAAATGCGATTTCGCGACAGTCGAAACGGGTGAAAATCGACCCTTCGGAAAAGTTGGGTTTTTTGCCATCTTTGGGTCCTGCCGGGACCCCCGATGAATGTTTGGGGGGTTTGGCCCACCTCCCGGGGCGGAAAAGTGTCGTTTCAGCAACTTGAAAAAATGCGATTTCGCGACAGTGCCGGCACTGTCGAAACGGGTGAAAATCGACCCCTCGGAAAAGTTGGGTTTTTTGCCATCTTTGGGTCCTGCCGGGACCCCCGATGAATGTTTGGGGGGTTTGGCCCACCTCCCGGGGCGGAAAAGTGTCGTTTCAGCAACTCGAAAAAATGCGATTTCGCGACAGTGCCGGCACTGTCGAAACGGGTGAAAATCGACCCCTCGGAAAAGTTGGGTTTTTTGCCATCTTTGGGTCCTGCCGGGACCCCCGATGAATGTTTGGGGGGTTTGGCCCACCTCCCGGGGCGGAAAAGTGTCGTTTCAGCAACTTGAAAAAATGCGATTTCGCGACAGTGCCGGCACTGTCGAAACGGGTGAAAATCGACCCCTCGGAAAAGTTGGGTTTTTTGCATCTTTGGGTCCTGCCGGGACCCCCGATGAATGTTTGGGGGGTTTGGTCCACCTCCCGGGGCGGAAAAGTGTCGTTTCAGCAACTCGAAAAAATGCGATTTCGCGACAGTCGAAACGGGTGAAAATCGACCCTTCGGAAAAGTTGGGTTTTTTGCCATCTTTGGGTCCTGCCGGGACCCCCGATGAATGTTTGGGGGGTTTGGCCCACCTCCCGGGGCGGAAAAGTGTCGTTTCAGCAACTTGAAAAAATGCGATTTCGCGACAGTGCCGGCACTGTCGAAACGGGTGAAAATCGACCCCTCGGAAAAGTTGGGTTTTTTGCCATCTTTGGGTCCTGCCGGGACCCCCGATGAATGTTTGGGGGGTTTGGCCCACCTCCCGGGGCGGAAAAGTGTCGTTTCAGCAACTCGAAAAAATGCGATTTCGCGACAGTGCCGGCACTGTCGAAACGGGTGAAAATCGACCCCTCGGAAAAGTTGGGTTTTTTGCCATCTTTGGGTCCTGCCGGGACCCCCGATGAATGTTTGGGGGGTTTGGCCCACCTCCCGGGGCGGAAAAGTGTCGTTTCAGCAACTTGAAAAAATGCGATTTCGCGACAGTGCCGGCACTGTCGAAACGGGTGAAAATCGACCCCTCGGAAAAGTTGGGTTTTTTGCATCTTTGGGTCCTGCCGGGACCCCCGATGAATGTTTGGGGGGTTTGGTCCACCTCCCGGGGCGGAAAAGTGTCGTTTCAGCAACTCGAAAAAATGCGATTTCGCGACAGTCGAAACGGGTGAAAATCGACCCTTCGGAAAAGTTGGGTTTTTTGCCATCTTTGGGTCCTGCCGGGACCCCCGATGAATGTTTGGGGGGTTTGGCCCACCTCCCGGGGCGGAAAAGTGTCGTTTCAGCAACTTGAAAAAATGCGATTTCGCGACAGTGCCGGCACTGTCGAAACGGGTGAAAATCGACCCCTCGGAAAAGTTGGGTTTTTTGCCATCTTTGGGTCCTGCCGGGACCCCCGATGAATGTTTGGGGGGTTTGGCCCACCTCCCGGGGCGGAAAAGTGTCGTTTCAGCAACTGGAAAAAATGCGATTTCGCGACAGTGCCGGCACTGTCGAAACGGGTGAAAATCGACCCCTCGGAAAAGTTGGGTTTTTTGCCATCTTTGGGTCCTGCCGGGACCCCCGATGAATGTTTGGGGGGTTTGGCCCACCTCCCGGGGCGGAAAAGTGTCGTTTCAGCAACTTGAAAAAATGCGATTTCGCGACAGTGCCGGCACTGTCGAAACGGGTGAAAATCGACCCCTCGGAAAAGTTGGGTTTTTTGCCATCTTTGGGTCCTGCCGGGACCCCCGATGAATGTTTGGGGGGTTTGGCCCACCTCCCGGGGCGGAAAAGTGTCGTTTCAGCAACTGGAAAAAATGCGATTTCGCGACAGTGCCGGCACTGTCGAAACGGGTGAAAATCGACCCCTCGGAAAAGTTGGGTTTTTTGCCATCTTTGGGTCCTGCCGGGACCCCCGATGAATGTTTGGGGGGTTTGGCCCACCTCCCGGGGCGGAAAAGTGTCGTTTCAGCAACTTGAAAAAATGCGATTTCGCGACAGTGCCGGCACTGTCGAAACGGGTGAAAATCGACCCCTCGGAAAAGTTGGGTTTTTTGCCATCTTTGGGTCCTGCCGGGACCCCCGATGAATGTTTGGGGGGTTTGGCCCACCTCCCGGGGCGGAAAAGTGTCGTTTCAGCAACTCGAAAAAATGCGATTTCGCGACAGTGCCGGCACTGTCGAAACGGGTGAAAATCGACCCCTCGGAAAAGTTGGGTTTTTTGCCATCTTTGGGTCCTGCCGGGACCCCCGATGAATGTTTGGGGGGTTTGGCCCACCTCACGGGGCGGAAAAGTGTCGTTTCAGCAACTCGAAAAAATGCGATTTCGCGACAGTGCCGGCACTGTCGAAACGGGTGAAAATCGACCCCTCGGAAAAGTTGGGTTTTTTGCCATCTTTGGGTCCTGCCGGGACCCCCGATGAATGTTTGGGGGGTTTGGCCCACCTCCCGGGGCAGAAAAGTGTCGTTTCAGCAACTCGAAAAAATGCGATTTCGCGACAGTGCCGGCACTGTCGAAACGGGTGAAAATCGACCCCTCGGAAAAGTTGGGTTTTTTGCCATCTTTGGGTCCTGCCGGGACCCCCGATGAATGTTTGGGGGGTTTGGCCCACCTCCCGGGGCGGAAAAGTGTCGTTTCAGCAACTTGAAAAAATGCGATTTCGCGACAGTGCCGGCACTGTCGAAACGGGTGAAAATCGACCCCTCGGAAAAGTTGGGTTTTTTGCATCTTTGGGTCCTGCCGGGACCCCCGATGAATGTTTGGGGGGTTTGGTCCACCTCCCGGGGCGGAAAAGTGTCGTTTCAGCAACTCGAAAAAATGCGATTTCGCGACAGTCGAAACGGGTGAAAATCGACCCCTCGGAAAAGTTGGGTTTTTTGCCATCTTTGGGTCCTGCCGGGACCCCCGATGAATGTTTGGGGGGTTTGGCCCACCTCCCGGGGCGGAAAAGTGTCGTTTCAGCAACTTGAAAAAATGCGATTTCGCGACAGTGCCGGCACTGTCGAAACGGGTGAAAATCGACCCCTCGGAAAAGTTGGGTTTTTTGCCATCTTTGGGTCCTGCCGGGACCCCCGATGAATGTTTGGGGGGTTTGGCCCACCTCCCGGGGCGGAAAAGTGTCGTTTCAGCAACTCGAAAAAATGCGATTTCGCGACAGTGCCGGCACTGTCGAAACGGGTGAAAATCGACCCCTCGGAAAAGTTGGGTTTTTTGCCATCTTTGGGTCCTGCCGGGACCCCCGATGAATGTTTGGGGGGTTTGGCCCACCTCCCGGGGCGGAAAAGTGTCGTTTCAGCAACTTGAAAAAATGCGATTTCGCGACAGTGCCGGCACTGTCGAAACGGGTGAAAATCGACCCCTCGGAAAAGTTGGGTTTTTTGCCATCTTTGGGTCCTGCCGGGACCCCCGATGAATGTTTGGGGGGTTTGGCCCACCTCCCGGGGCGGAAAAGTGTCGTTTCAGCAACTGGAAAAAATGCGATTTCGCGACAGTGCCGGCACTGTCGAAACGGGTGAAAATCGACCCCTCGGAAAAGTTGGGTTTTTTGCCATCTTTGGGTCCTGCCGGGACCCCCGATGAATGTTTGGGGGGTTTGGCCCACCTCCCGGGGCGGAAAAGTGTCGTTTCAGCAACTTGAAAAAATGCGATTTCGCGACAGTGCCGGCACTGTCGAAACGGGTGAAAATCGACCCCTCGGAAAAGTTGGGTTTTTTGCCATCTTTGGGTCCTGCCGGGACCCCCGATGAATGTTTGGGGGGTTTGGCCCACCTCCCGGGGCGGAAAAGTGTCGTTTCAGCAACTGGAAAAAATGCGATTTCGCGACAGTGCCGGCACTGTCGAAACGGGTGAAAATCGACCCCTCGGAAAAGTTGGGTTTTTTGCCATCTTTGGGTCCTGCCGGGACCCCCGATGAATGTTTGGGGGGTTTGGCCCACCTCCCGGGGCGGAAAAGTGTCGTTTCAGCAACTTGAAAAAATGCGATTTCGCGACAGTGCCGGCACTGTCGAAACGGGTGAAAATCGACCCCTCGGAAAAGTTGGGTTTTTTGCCATCTTTGGGTCCTGCCGGGACCCCCGATGAATGTTTGGGGGGTTTGGCCCACCTCCCGGGGCGGAAAAGTGTCGTTTCAGCAACTCGAAAAAATGCGATTTCGCGACAGTGCCGGCACTGTCGAAACGGGTGAAAATCGACCCCTCGGAAAAGTTGGGTTTTTTGCCATCTTTGGGTCCTGCCGGGACCCCCGATGAATGTTTGGGGGGTTTGGCCCACCTCCCGGGGCGGAAAAGTGTCGTTTCAGCAACTTGAAAAAATGCGATTTCGCGACAGTGCCGGCACTGTCGAAACGGGTGAAAATCGACCCCTCGGAAAAGTTGGGTTTTTTGCCATCTTTGGGTCCTGCCGGGACCCCCGATGAATGTTTGGGGGGTTTGGCCCACCTCCTGGGGCGGAAAAGTGTTGTCTCAGCAACTCGAAAAAATGCGATTTCGCGACAGTGCCGGCACTGTCGAAACGGGTGAAAATCGACCCCTCGGAAAAGTTGGGTTTTTTGCCATCTTTGGGTCCTGCCGGGACCCCCGATGAATGTTTGGGGGGTTTGGCCCACCTCCCGGGGCGGAAAAGTGTCGTTTCAGCAACTCGAAAAAATGCGATTTCGCGACAGTGCCGGCACTGTCGAAACGGGTGAAAATCGACCCCTCGGAAAAGTTGGGTTTTTTGCCATCTTTGGGTCCTGCCGGGACCCCCGATGAATGTTTGGGGGGTTTGGCCCACCTCCCGGGGCGGAAAAGTGTCGTTTCAGCAACTTGAAAAAATGCGATTTCGCGACAGTGCCGGCACTGTCGAAACGGGTGAAAATCGACCCCTCGGAAAAGTTGGGTTTTTTGCCATCTTTGGGTCCTGCCGGGACCCCCGATGAATGTTTGGGGGGTTTGGCCCACCTCCCGGGGCAGAAAAGTGTCGTTTCAGCAACTCGAAAAAATGCGATTTCGCGACAGTGCCGGCACTGTCGAAACGGGTGAAAATCGACCCCTCGGAAAAGTTGGGTTTTTTGCCATCTTTGGGTCCTGCCGGGACCCCCGATGAATGTTTGGGGGGTTTGGCCCACCTCCCGGGGCGGAAAAGTGTCGTTTCAGCAACTCGAAAAAATGCGATTTCGCGACAGTGCCGGCACTGTCGAAACGGGTGAAAATCGACCCCTCGGAAAAGTTGGGTTTTTTGCCATCTTTGGGTCCTGCCGGGACCCCCGATGAATGTTTGGGGGGTTTGGCCCACCTCCCGGGGCGGAAAAGTGTCGTTTCAGCAACTGGAAAAAATGCGATTTCGCGACAGTGCCGGCACTGTCGAAACGGGTGAAAATCGACCCCTCGGAAAAGTTGGGTTTTTTGCCATCTTTGGGTCCTGCCGGGACCCCCGATGAATGTTTGGGGGGTTTGGCCCACCTCCCGGGGCGGAAAAGTGTCGTTTCAGCAACTTGAAAAAATGCGATTTCGCGACAGTGCCGGCACTGTCGAAACGGGTGAAAATCGACCCCTCGGAAAAGTTGGGTTTTTTGCCATCTTTGGGTCCTGCCGGGACCCCCGATGAATGTTTGGGGGGTTTGGCCCACCTCCCGGGGCGGAAAAGTGTCGTTTCAGCAACTCGAAAAAATGCGATTTCGCGACAGTGCCGGCACTGTCGAAACGGGTGAAAATCGACCCCTCGGAAAAGTTGGGTTTTTTGCCATCTTTGGGTCCTGCCGGGACCCCCGATGAATGTTTGGGGGGTTTGGCCCACCTCACGGGGCGGAAAAGTGTCGTTTCAGCAACTCGAAAAAATGCGATTTCGCGACAGTGCCGGCACTGTCGAAACGGGTGAAAATCGACCCCTCGGAAAAGTTGGGTTTTTTGCCATCTTTGGGTCCTGCCGGGACCCCCGATGAATGTTTGGGGGGTTTGGCCCACCTCCCGGGGCAGAAAAGTGTCGTTTCAGCAACTCGAAAAAATGCGATTTCGCGACAGTGCCGGCACTGTCGAAACGGGTGAAAATCGACCCCTCGGAAAAGTTGGGTTTTTTGCCATCTTTGGGTCCTGCCGGGACCCCCGATGAATGTTTGGGGGGTTTGGCCCACCTCCCGGGGCGGAAAAGTGTCGTTTCAGCAACTTGAAAAAATGCGATTTCGCGACAGTGCCGGCACTGTCGAAACGGGTGAAAATCGACCCCTCGGAAAAGTTGGGTTTTTTGCATCTTTGGGTCCTGCCGGGACCCCCGATGAATGTTTGGGGGGTTTGGTCCACCTCCCGGGGCGGAAAAGTGTCGTTTCAGCAACTCGAAAAAATGCGATTTCGCGACAGTCGAAACGGGTGAAAATCGACCCTTCGGAAAAGTTGGGTTTTTTGCCATCTTTGGGTCCTGCCGGGACCCCCGATGAATGTTTGGGGGGTTTGGCCCACCTCCCGGGGCGGAAAAGTGTCGTTTCAGCAACTTGAAAAAATGCGATTTCGCGACAGTGCCGGCACTGTCGAAACGGGTGAAAATCGACCCCTCGGAAAAGTTGGGTTTTTTGCCATCTTTGGGTCCTGCCGGGACCCCCGATGAATGTTTGGGGGGTTTGGCCCACCTCCCGGGGCGGAAAAGTGTCGTTTCAGCAACTCGAAAAAATGCGATTTCGCGACAGTGCCGGCACTGTCGAAACGGGTGAAAATCGACCCCTCGGAAAAGTTGGGTTTTTTGCCATCTTTGGGTCCTGCCGGGACCCCCGATGAATGTTTGGGGGGTTTGGCCCACCTCCCGGGGCGGAAAAGTGTCGTTTCAGCAACTTGAAAAAATGCGATTTCGCGACAGTGCCGGCACTGTCGAAACGGGTGAAAATCGACCCCTCGGAAAAGTTGGGTTTTTTGCCATCTTTGGGTCCTGCCGGGACCCCCGATGAATGTTTGGGGGGTTTGGCCCACCTCCTGGGGCGGAAAAGTGTTGTCTCAGCAACTCGAAAAAATGCGATTTCGCGACAGTGCCGGCACTGTCGAAACGGGTGAAAATCGACCCCTCGGAAAAGTTGGGTTTTTTGCCATCTTTGGGTCCTGCCGGGACCCCCGATGAATGTTTGGGGGGTTTGGCCCACCTCCCGGGGCGGAAAAGTGTCGTTTCAGCAACTCGAAAAAATGCGATTTCGCGACAGTGCCGGCACTGTCGAAACGGGTGAAAATCGACCCCTCGGAAAAGTTGGGTTTTTTGCCATCTTTGGGTCCTGCCGGGACCCCCGATGAATGTTTGGGGGGTTTGGCCCACCTCCCGGGGCGGAAAAGTGTCGTTTCAGCAACTTGAAAAAATGCGATTTCGCGACAGTGCCGGCACTGTCGAAACGGGTGAAAATCGACCCCTCGGAAAAGTTGGGTTTTTTGCCATCTTTGGGTCCTGCCGGGACCCCCGATGAATGTTTGGGGGGTTTGGCCCACCTCCCGGGGCAGAAAAGTGTCGTTTCAGCAACTCGAAAAAATGCGATTTCGCGACTGTCGAAACGGGTGAAAATCGACCCCTCGGAAAAGTTGGGTTTTTTGCCATCTTTGGGTCCTGCCGGGACCCCCGATGAATGTTTGGGGGGTTTGGCCCACCTCCCGGGGCGGAAAAGTGTCGTTTCAGCAACTCGAAAAAATGCGATTTCGCGACAGTGCCGGCACTGTCGAAACGGGTGAAAATCGACCCCTCGGAAAAGTTGGGTTTTTTGCCATCTTTGGGTCCTGCCGGGACCCCCGATGAATGTTTGGGGGGTTTGGCCCACCTCCCGGGGCGGAAAAGTGTCGTTTCAGCAACTGGAAAAAATGCGATTTCGCGACAGTGCCGGCACTGTCGAAACGGGTGAAAATCGACCCCTCGGAAAAGTTGGGTTTTTTGCCATCTTTGGGTCCTGCCGGGACCCCCGATGAATGTTTGGGGGGTTTGGCCCACCTCCCGGGGCGGAAAAGTGTCGTTTCAGCAACTTGAAAAAATGCGATTTCGCGACAGTGCCGGCACTGTCGAAACGGGTGAAAATCGACCCCTCGGAAAAGTTGGGTTTTTTGCCATCTTTGGGTCCTGCCGGGACCCCCGATGAATGTTTGGGGGGTTTGGCCCACCTCCCGGGGCGGAAAAGTGTCGTTTCAGCAACTCGAAAAAATGCGATTTCGCGACAGTGCCGGCACTGTCGAAACGGGTGAAAATCGACCCCTCGGAAAAGTTGGGTTTTTTGCCATCTTTGGGTCCTGCCGGGACCCCCGATGAATGTTTGGGGGGTTTGGCCCACCTCACGGGGCGGAAAAGTGTCGTTTCAGCAACTCGAAAAAATGCGATTTCGCGACAGTGCCGGCACTGTCGAAACGGGTGAAAATCGACCCCTCGGAAAAGTTGGGTTTTTTGCCATCTTTGGGTCCTGCCGGGACCCCCGATGAATGTTTGGGGGGTTTGGCCCACCTCCCGGGGCAGAAAAGTGTCGTTTCAGCAACTCGAAAAAATGCGATTTCGCGACAGTGCCGGCACTGTCGAAACGGGTGAAAATCGACCCCTCGGAAAAGTTGGGTTTTTTGCCATCTTTGGGTCCTGCCGGGACCCCCGATGAATGTTTGGGGGGTTTGGCCCACCTCCCGGGGCGGAAAAGTGTCGTTTCAGCAACTTGAAAAAATGCGATTTCGCGACAGTGCCGGCACTGTCGAAACGGGTGAAAATCGACCCCTCGGAAAAGTTGGGTTTTTTGCATCTTTGGGTCCTGCCGGGACCCCCGATGAATGTTTGGGGGGTTTGGTCCACCTCCCGGGGCGGAAAAGTGTCGTTTCAGCAACTCGAAAAAATGCGATTTCGCGACAGTCGAAACGGGTGAAAATCGACCCCTCGGAAAAGTTGGGTTTTTTGCCATCTTTGGGTCCTGCCGGGACCCCCGATGAATGTTTGGGGGGTTTGGCCCACCTCCCGGGGCGGAAAAGTGTCGTTTCAGCAACTTGAAAAAATGCGATTTCGCGACAGTGCCGGCACTGTCGAAACGGGTGAAAATCGACCCCTCGGAAAAGTTGGGTTTTTTGCCATCTTTGGGTCCTGCCGGGACCCCCCATGAATGTTTGGGGGGTTTGGCCCACCTCCCGGGGCGGAAAAGTGTCGTTTCAGCAACTCGAAAAAATGCGATTTCGCGACAGTGCCGGCACTGTCGAAACGGGTGAAAATCGACCCCTCGGAAAAGTTGGGTTTTTTGCCATCTTTGGGTCCTGCCGGGACCCCCGATGAATGTTTGGGGGGTTTGGCCCACCTCCCGGGGCGGAAAAGTGTCGTTTCAGCAACTTGAAAAAATGCGATTTCGCGACAGTGCCGGCACTGTCGAAACGGGTGAAAATCGACCCCTCGGAAAAGTTGGGTTTTTTGCCATCTTTGGGTCCTGCCGGGACCCCCGATGAATGTTTGGGGGGTTTGGCCCACCTCCCGGGGCGGAAAAGTGTCGTTTCAGCAACTGGAAAAAATGCGATTTCGCGACAGTGCCGGCACTGTCGAAACGGGTGAAAATCGACCCCTCGGAAAAGTTGGGTTTTTTGCCATCTTTGGGTCCTGCCGGGACCCCCGATGAATGTTTGGGGGGTTTGGCCCACCTCCCGGGGCGGAAAAGTGTCGTTTCAGCAACTTGAAAAAATGCGATTTCGCGACAGTGCCGGCACTGTCGAAACGGGTGAAAATCGACCCCTCGGAAAAGTTGGGTTTTTTGCCATCTTTGGGTCCTGCCGGGACCCCCGATGAATGTTTGGGGGGTTTGGCCCACCTCCCGGGGCGGAAAAGTGTCGTTTCAGCAACTCGAAAAAATGCGATTTCGCGACAGTGCCGGCACTGTCGAAACGGGTGAAAATCGACCCCTCGGAAAAGTTGGGTTTTTTGCCATCTTTGGGTCCTGCCGGGACCCCCGATGAATGTTTGGGGGGTTTGGCCCACCTCCCGGGGCGGAAAAGTGTCGTTTCAGCAACTTGAAAAAATGCGATTTCGCGACAGTGCCGGCACTGTCGAAACGGGTGAAAATCGACCCCTCGGAAAAGTTGGGTTTTTTGCCATCTTTGGGTCCTGCCGGGACCCCCGATGAATGTTTGGGGGGTTTGGCCCACCTCCTGGGGCGGAAAAGTGTTGTCTCAGCAACTCGAAAAAATGCGATTTCGCGACAGTGCCGGCACTGTCGAAACGGGTGAAAATCGACCCCTCGGAAAAGTTGGGTTTTTTGCCATCTTTGGGTCCTGCCGGGACCCCCGATGAATGTTTGGGGGGTTTGGCCCACCTCCCGGGGCGGAAAAGTGTCGTTTCAGCAACTCGAAAAAATGCGATTTCGCGACAGTGCCGGCACTGTCGAAACGGGTGAAAATCGACCCCTCGGAAAAGTTGGGTTTTTTGCCATCTTTGGGTCCTGCCGGGACCCCCGATGAATGTTTGGGGGGTTTGGCCCACCTCCCGGGGCGGAAAAGTGTCGTTTCAGCAACTTGAAAAAATGCGATTTCGCGACAGTGCCGGCACTGTCGAAACGGGTGAAAATCGACCCCTCGGAAAAGTTGGGTTTTTTGCCATCTTTGGGTCCTGCCGGGACCCCCGATGAATGTTTGGGGGGTTTGGCCCACCTCCCGGGGCAGAAAAGTGTCGTTTCAGCAACTCGAAAAAATGCGATTTCGCGACAGTGCCGGCACTGTCGAAACGGGTGAAAATCGACCCCTCGGAAAAGTTGGGTTTTTTGCCATCTTTGGGTCCTGCCGGGACCCCCGATGAATGTTTGGGGGGTTTGGCCCACCTCCCGGGGCGGAAAAGTGTCGTTTCAGCAACTCGAAAAAATGCGATTTCGCGACAGTGCCGGCACTGTCGAAACGGGTGAAAATCGACCCCTCGGAAAAGTTGGGTTTTTTGCCATCTTTGGGTCCTGCCGGGACCCCCGATGAATGTTTGGGGGGTTTGGCCCACCTCCCGGGGCAGAAAAGTGTCGTTTCAGCAACTCGAAAAAATGCGATTTCGCGACAGTGCCGGCACTGTCGAAACGGGTGAAAATCGACCCCTCGGAAAAGTTGGGTTTTTTGCCATCTTTGGGTCCTGCCGGGACCCCCGATGAATGTTTGGGGGGTTTGGCCCACCTCCCGGGGCGGAAAAGTGTCGTTTCAGCAACTTGAAAAAATGCGATTTCGCGACAGTGCCGGCACTGTCGAAACGGGTGAAAATCGACCCCTCGGAAAAGTTGGGTTTTTTGCCATCTTTGGGTCCTGCCGGGACCCCCGATGAATGTTTGGGGGGTTTGGCCCACCTCCCGGGGCGGAAAAGTGTCGTTTCAGCAACTCGAAAAAATGCGATTTCGCGACAGTGCCGGCACTGTCGAAACGGGTGAAAATCGACCCCTCGGAAAAGTTGGGTTTTTTGCCATCTTTGGGTCCTGCCGGGACCCCCGATGAATGTTTGGGGGGTTTGGCCCACCTCACGGGGCGGAAAAGTGTCGTTTCAGCAACTTGAAAAAATGCGATTTCGCGACAGTGCCGGCACTGTCGAAACGGGTGAAAATCGACCCCTCGGAAAAGTTGGGTTTTTTGCCATCTTTGGGTCCTGCCGGGACCCCCGATGAATGTTTGGGGGGTTTGGCCCACCTCCTGGGGCGGAAAAGTGTTGTCTCAGCAACTCGAAAAAATGCGATTTCGCGACAGTGCCGGCACTGTCGAAACGGGTGAAAATCGACCCCTCGGAAAAGTTGGGTTTTTTGCCATCTTTGGGTCCTGCCGGGACCCCCGATGAATGTTTGGGGGGTTTGGCCCACCTCCCGGGGCGGAAAAGTGTCGTTTCAGCAACTCGAAAAAATGCGATTTCGCGACAGTGCCGGCACTGTCGAAACGGGTGAAAATCGACCCCTCGGAAAAGTTGGGTTTTTTGCCATCTTTGGGTCCTGCCGGGACCCCCGATGAATGTTTGGGGGGTTTGGCCCACCTCCCGGGGCGGAAAAGTGTCGTTTCAGCAACTTGAAAAAATGCGATTTCGCGACAGTGCCGGCACTGTCGAAACGGGTGAAAATCGACCCCTCGGAAAAGTTGGGTTTTTTGCCATCTTTGGGTCCTGCCGGGACCCCCGATGAATGTTTGGGGGGTTTGGCCCACCTCCCGGGGCAGAAAAGTGTCGTTTCAGCAACTCGAAAAAATGCGATTTCGCGACAGTGCCGGCACTGTCGAAACGGGTGAAAATCGACCCCTCGGAAAAGTTGGGTTTTTTGCCATCTTTGGGTCCTGCCGGGACCCCCGATGAATGTTTGGGGGGTTTGGCCCACCTCCCGGGGCGGAAAAGTGTCGTTTCAGCAACTCGAAAAAATGCGATTTCGCGACAGTGCCGGCACTGTCGAAACGGGTGAAAATCGACCCCTCGGAAAAGTTGGGTTTTTTGCCATCTTTGGGTCCTGCCGGGACCCCCGATGAATGTTTGGGGGGTTTGGCCCACCTCCCGGGGCGGAAAAGTGTCGTTTCAGCAACTGGAAAAAATGCGATTTCGCGACAGTGCCGGCACTGTCGAAACGGGTGAAAATCGACCCCTCGGAAAAGTTGGGTTTTTTGCCATCTTTGGGTCCTGCCGGGACCCCCGATGAATGTTTGGGGGGTTTGGCCCACCTCCCGGGGCGGAAAAGTGTCGTTTCAGCAACTTGAAAAAATGCGATTTCGCGACAGTGCCGGCACTGTCGAAACGGGTGAAAATCGACCCCTCGGAAAAGTTGGGTTTTTTGCCATCTTTGGGTCCTGCCGGGACCCCCGATGAATGTTTGGGGGGTTTGGCCCACCTCCCGGGGCGGAAAAGTGTCGTTTCAGCAACTCGAAAAAATGCGATTTCGCGACAGTGCCGGCACTGTCGAAACGGGTGAAAATCGACCCCTCGGAAAAGTTGGGTTTTTTGCCATCTTTGGGTCCTGCCGGGACCCCCGATGAATGTTTGGGGGGTTTGGCCCACCTCACGGGGCGGAAAAGTGTCGTTTCAGCAACTCGAAAAAATGCGATTTCGCGACAGTGCCGGCACTGTCGAAACGGGTGAAAATCGACCCCTCGGAAAAGTTGGGTTTTTTGCCATCTTTGGGTCCTGCCGGGACCCCCGATGAATGTTTGGGGGGTTTGGCCCACCTCCCGGGGCAGAAAAGTGTCGTTTCAGCAACTCGAAAAAATGCGATTTCGCGACAGTGCCGGCACTGTCGAAACGGGTGAAAATCGACCCCTCGGAAAAGTTGGGTTTTTTGCCATCTTTGGGTCCTGCCGGGACCCCCGATGAATGTTTGGGGGGTTTGGCCCACCTCCCGGGGCGGAAAAGTGTCGTTTCAGCAACTTGAAAAAATGCGATTTCGCGACAGTGCCGGCACTGTCGAAACGGGTGAAAATCGACCCCTCGGAAAAGTTGGGTTTTTTGCATCTTTGGGTCCTGCCGGGACCCCCGATGAATGTTTGGGGGGTTTGGTCCACCTCCCGGGGCGGAAAAGTGTCGTTTCAGCAACTCGAAAAAATGCGATTTCGCGACAGTCGAAACGGGTGAAAATCGACCCCTCGGAAAAGTTGGGTTTTTTGCCATCTTTGGGTCCTGCCGGGACCCCCGATGAATGTTTGGGGGGTTTGGCCCACCTCCCGGGGCGGAAAAGTGTCGTTTCAGCAACTCGAAAAAATGCGATTTCGCGACAGTGCCGGCACTGTCGAAACGGGTGAAAATCGACCCCTCGGAAAAGTTGGGTTTTTTGCCATCTTTGGGTCCTGCCGGGACCCCCGATGAATGTTTGGGGGGTTTGGCCCACCTCCCGGGGCGGAAAAGTGTCGTTTCAGCAACTCGAAAAAATGCGATTTCGCGACAGTGCCGGCACTGTCGAAACGGGTGAAAATCGACCCCTCGGAAAAGTTGGGTTTTTTGCCATCTTTGGGTCCTGCCGGGACCCCCGATGAATGTTTGGGGGGTTTGGCCCACCTCCCGGGGCGGAAAAGTGTCGTTTCAGCAACTTGAAAAAATGCGATTTCGCGACAGTGCCGGCACTGTCGAAACGGGTGAAAATCGACCCCTCGGAAAAGTTGGGTTTTTTGCCATCTTTGGGTCCTGCCGGGACCCCCGATGAATGTTTGGGGGGTTTGGCCCACCTCCCGGGGCGGAAAAGTGTCGTTTCAGCAACTTGAAAAAATGCGATTTCGCGACAGTGCCGGCACTGTCGAAACGGGTGAAAATCGACCCCTCGGAAAAGTTGGGTTTTTTGCCATCTTTGGGTCCTGCCGTGACCCCCGATGAATGTTTGGGGGGTTTGGCCCACCTCCCGGGGCGGAAAAGTGTCGTTTCAGCAACTCGAAAATATGCGATTTCGCGACAGTGCCGGCACTGTCGAAACGGGTGAAAATCGACCCCTCGGAAAAGTTGGGTTTTTTGCCATCTTTGGGTCCTGCCGGGACCCCCGATGAATGTTTGGGGGGTTTGGCCCACCTCCCGGGGCGGAAAAGTGTCGTTTCAGCAACTCGAAAAAATGCTATTTCGCGACAGTGCCGGCACTGTCGAAACGGGTGAAAATCGACCCCTCGGAAAAGTTGGGTTTTTTGCCATCTTTGGGTCCTGCCGGGACCCCCGATGAATGTTTGGGGGGTTTGGCCCACCTCCCGGGGCGGAAAAGTGTCGTTTCAGCAACTCGAAAAAATGCGATTTCGCGACAGTGCCGGCACTGTCGAAACGGGTGAAAATCGACCCCTCGGAAACGTTGGGTTTTTTGCCATCTTTGGGTCCTGCCGGGACCCCCGATGAATGTTTGGGGGGTTTGGCCCACCTCCCGGGGCGGAAAAGTGTCGTTTCAGCAACTCGAAAAAATGCGATTTCGCGACAGTGCCGGCACTGTCGAAACGGGTGAAAATCGACCCCTCGGAAACGTTGGGTTTTTTGCCATCTTTGGGTCCTGCCGGGACCCCCGATGAATGTTTGGGGGGTTTGGCCCACCTCCCGGGGCGGAAAAGTGTCGTTTCAGCAACTCGAAAAAATGCGATTTCGCGACAGTGCCGGCACTGTCGAAACGGGTGAAAATCGACCCCTCGGAAAAGTTGGGTTTTTTGCCATCTTTGGGTCCTGCCGGGACCCCCGATGAATGTTTGGGGGGTTTGGCCCACCTCCCGAGGCGGAAAAGTGTCGTTTCAGCAACTTGAAAAAATGCGATTTCGCGACAGTGCCGGCACTGTCGAAACGGGTGAAAATCGACCCCTCGGAAAAGTTGGGTTTTTTGCCATCTTTGGGTCCTGCCGGGACCCCCGATGAATGTTTGGGGGGTTTGGCCCACCTCCCGGGGCGGAAAAGTGTCGTTTCAGCAACTCGAAAAAATGCGATTTCGCGACAGTGCCGGCACTGTCGAAACGGGTGAAAATCGACCCCTCGGAAACGTTGGGTTTTTTGCCATCTTTGGGTCCTGCCGGGACCCCCGATGAATGTTTGGGGGGTTTGGCCCACCTCCCGGGGCGGAAAAGTGTCGTTTCAGCAACTCGAAAAAATGCGATTTCGCGACAGTGCCGGCACTGTCGAAACGGGTGAAAATCGACCCCTCGGAAACGTTGGGTTTTTTGCCATCTTTGGGTCCTGCCGGGACCCCCGATGAATGTTTGGGGGGTTTGGCCCACCTCCCGGGGCGGAAAAGTGTCGTTTCAGCAACTCGAAAAAATGCGATTTCGCGACAGTGCCGGCACTGTCGAAACGGGTGAAAATCGACCCCTCGGAAAAGTTGGGTTTTTTGCCATCTTTGGGTCCTGCCGGGACCCCCGATGAATGTTTGGGGGGTTTGGCCCACCTCCCGGGGCGGAAAAGTGTCGTTTCAGCAACTTGAAAAAATGCGATTTCGCGACAGTGCCGGCACTGTCGAAACGGGTGAAAATCGACCCCTCGGAAAAGTTGGGTTTTTTGCCATCTTTGGGTCCTGCCGGGACCCCCGATGAATGTTTGGGGGGTTTGGCCCACCTCCCGGGGCGGAAAAGTGTCGTTTCAGCAACTTGAAAAAATGCGATTTCGCGACAGTGCCGGCACTGTCGAAACGGGTGAAAATCGACCCCTCGGAAAAGTTGGGTTTTTTGCCATCTTTGGGTCCTGCCGGGACCCCCGATGAATGTTTGGGGGGTTTGGCCCACCTCCCGGGGCGGAAAAGTGTCGTTTCAGCAACTTGAAAAAATGCGATTTCGCGACAGTGCCGGCACTGTCGAAACGGGTGAAAATCGACCCCTCGGAAAAGTTGGGTTTTTTGCCATCTTTGGGTCCTGCCGGGACCCCCGATGAATGTTTGGGGGGTTTGGCCCACCTCCCGGGGCGGAAAAGTGTCGTTTCAGCAACTCGAAAAAATGCGATTTCGCGACAGTGCCGGCACTGTCGAAACGGGTGAAAATCGACCCCTCGGAAAAGTTGGGTTTTTTGCCATCTTTGGGTCCTGCCGGGACCCCCGATGAATGTTTGGGGGGTTTGGCCCACCTCCCGGGGCAGAAAAGTGTCGTTTCAGCAACTCGAAAAAATGCGATTTCGCGACAGTGCCGGCACTGTCGAAACGGGTGAAAATCGACCCCTCGGAAACGTTGGGTTTTTTGCCATCTTTGGGTCCTGCCGGGACCCCCGAAGAATGTTTGGGGGGTTTGGCCCACCTCCCGGGGCGGAAAAGTGTCGTTTCAGCAACTTGAAAAAATGCGATTTCGCGACAGTGCCGGCACTGTCGAAACGGGTGAAAATCGACCCCTCGGAAAAGTTGGGTTTTTTGCCATCTTTGGGTCCTGCCGGGACCCCCGATGAATGTTTGGGGGGTTTGGCCCACCTCCCGGGGCGGAAAAGTGTCGTTTCAGCAACTCGAAAAAATGCGATTTCGCGACAGTGCCGGCACTGTCGAAACGGGTGAAAATCGACCCCTCGGAAAAGTTGGGTTTTTTGCCATCTTTGGGTCCTGCCGGGACCCCCGATGAATGTTTGGGGGGTTTGGCCCACCTCCCGGGGCGGAAAAGTGTCGTTTCAGCAACTCGAAAAAATGCGATTTCGCGACAGTGCCGGCACTGTCGAAACGGGTGAAAATCGACCCCTCGGAAACGTTGGGTTTTTTGCCATCTTTGGGTCCTGCCGGGACCCCCGATGAATGTTTGGGGGGTTTGGCCCACCTCCCGGGGCGGAAAAGTGTCGTTTCAGCAACTCGAAAAAATGCGATTTCGCGACAGTGCCGGCACTGTCGAAACGGGTGAAAATCGACCCCTCGGAAAAGTTGGGTTTTTTGCCATCTTTGGGTCCTGCCGGGACCCCCGATGAATGTTTGGGGGGTTTGGCCCACCTCCCGGGGCGGAAAAGTGTCGTTTCAGCAACTCGAAAAAATGCGATTTCGCGACAGTGCCGGCACTGTCGAAACGGGTGAAAATCGACCCCTCGGAAAAGTTGGGTTTTTTGCCATCTTTGGGTCCTGCCGGGACCCCCGAAGAATGTTTGGGGGGTTTGGCCCACCTCCCGGGGCGGAAAAGTGTCGTTTCAGCAACTTGAAAAAATGCGATTTCGCGACAGTGCCGGCACTGTCGAAACGGGTGAAAATCGACCCCTCGGAAAAGTTGGGTTTTTTGCCATCTTTGGGTCCTGCCGGGACCCCCGATGAATGTTTGGGGGGTTTGGCCCACCTCCCGGGGCGGAAAAGTGTCGTTTCAGCAACTCGAAAAAATGCGATTTCGCGACAGTGCCGGCACTGTCGAAACGGGTGAAAATCGACCCCTCGGAAAAGTTGGGTTTTTTGCCATCTTTGGGTCCTGCCGGGACCCCCGATGAATGTTTGGGGGGTTTGGCCCACCTCCCGGGGCGGAAAAGTGTCGTTTCAGCAACTCGAAAAAATGCGATTTCGCGACAGTGCCGGCACTGTCGAAACGGGTGAAAATCGACCCCTCGGAAACGTTGGGTTTTTTGCCATCTTTGGGTCCTGCCGGGACCCCCGATGAATGTTTGGGGGGTTTGGCCCACCTCCCGGGGCGGAAAAGTGTCGTTTCAGCAACTCGAAAAAATGCGATTTCGCGACAGTGCCGGCACTGTCGAAACGGGTGAAAATCGACCCCTCGGAAAAGTTGGGTTTTTTGCCATCTTTGGGTCCTGCCGGGACCCCCGATGAATGTTTGGGGGGTTTGGCCCACCTCCCGGGGCGGAAAAGTGTCGTTTCAGCAACTCGAAAAAATGCGATTTCGCGACAGTGCCGGCACTGTCGAAACGGGTGAAAATCGACCCCTCGGAAAAGTTGGGTTTTTTGCCATCTTTGGGTCCTGCCGGGACCCCCGATGAATGTTTGGGGGGTTTGGCCCACCTCCCGGGGCGGAAAAGTGTCGTTTCAGCAACTCGAAAAAATGCGATTTCGCGACAGTGCCGGCACTGTCGAAACGGGTGAAAATCGACCCCTCGGAAAAGTTGGGTTTTTTGCCATCTTTGGGTCCTGCCGGGACCCCCGATGAATGTTTGGGGGGTTTGGCCCACCTCCCGGGGCGGAAAAGTGTCGTTTCAGCAACTTGAAAAAATGCGATTTCGCGACAGTGCCGGCACTGTCGAAACGGGTGAAAATCGACCCCTCGGAAAAGTTGGGTTTTTTGCCATCTTTGGGTCCTGCCGGGACCCCCGATGAATGTTTGGGGGGTTTGGCCCACCTCCCGGGGCGGAAAAGTGTCGTTTCAGCAACTTGAAAAAATGCGATTTCGCGACAGTGCCGGCACTGTCGAAACGGGTGAAAATCGACCCCTCGGAAAAGTTGGGTTTTTTGCCATCTTTGGGTCCTGCCGTGACCCCCGATGAATGTTTGGGGGGTTTGGCCCACCTCCCGGGGCGGAAAAGTGTCGTTTCAGCAACTCGAAAATATGCGATTTCGCGACAGTGCCGGCACTGTCGAAACGGGTGAAAATCGACCCCTCGGAAAAGTTGGGTTTTTTGCCATCTTTGGGTCCTGCCGGGACCCCCGATGAATGTTTGGGGGGTTTGGCCCACCTCCCGGGGCGGAAAAGTGTCGTTTCAGCAACTCGAAAAAATGCTATTTCGCGACAGTGCCGGCACTGTCGAAACGGGTGAAAATCGACCCCTCGGAAAAGTTGGGTTTTTTGCCATCTTTGGGTCCTGCCGGGACCCCCGATGAATGTTTGGGGGGTTTGGCCCACCTCCCGGGGCGGAAAAGTGTCGTTTCAGCAACTCGAAAAAATGCTATTTCGCGACAGTGCCGACACTGTCGAAACGGGTGAAAATCGACCCCTCGGAAAAGTTGGGTTTTTTGCCATCTTTGGGTCCTGCCGGGACCCCCGATGAATGTTTGGGGGGTTTGGCCCACCTCCCGGGGCGGAAAAGTGTCGTTTCAGCAACTCGAAAAAATGCGATTTCGCGACAGTGCCGGCACTGTCGAAACGGGTGAAAATCGACCCCTCGGAAACGTTGGGTTTTTTGCCATCTTTGGGTCCTGCCGGGACCCCCGAAGAATGTTTGGGGGGTTTGGCCCACCTCCCGGGGCGGAAAAGTGTCGTTTCAGCAACTTGAAAAAATGCGATTTCGCGACAGTGCCGGCACTGTCGAAACGGGTGAAAATCGACCCCTCGGAAAAGTTGGGTTTTTTGCCATCTTTGGGTCCTGCCGGGACCCCCGATGAATGTTTGGGGGGTTTGGCCCACCTCCCGGGGCGGAAAAGTGTCGTTTCAGCAACTCGAAAAAATGCGATTTCGCGACAGTGCCGGCACTGTCGAAACGGGTGAAAATCGACCCCTCGGAAAAGTTGGGTTTTTTGCCATCTTTGGGTCCTGCCGGGACCCCCGATGAATGTTTGGGGGGTTTGGCCCACCTCCCGGGGCGGAAAAGTGTCGTTTCAGCAACTCGAAAAAATGCGATTTCGCGACAGTGCCGGCACTGTCGAAACGGGTGAAAATCGACCCCTCGGAAACGTTGGGTTTTTTGCCATCTTTGGGTCCTGCCGGGACCCCCGATGAATGTTTGGGGGGTTTGGCCCACCTCCCGGGGCGGAAAAGTGTCGTTTCAGCAACTCGAAAAAATGCGATTTCGCGACAGTGCCGGCACTGTCGAAACGGGTGAAAATCGACCCCTCGGAAAAGTTGGGTTTTTTGCCATCTTTGGGTCCTGCCGGGACCCCCGATGAATGTTTGGGGGGTTTGGCCCACCTCCCGGGGCGGAAAAGTGTCGTTTCAGCAACTCGAAAAAATGCGATTTCGCGACAGTGCCGGCACTGTCGAAACGGGTGAAAATCGACCCCTCGGAAAAGTTGGGTTTTTTGCCATCTTTGGGTCCTGCCGGGACCCCCGATGAATGTTTGGGGGGTTTGGCCCACCTCCCGGGGCGGAAAAGTGTCGTTTCAGCAACTCGAAAAAATGCGATTTCGCGACAGTGCCGGCACTGTCGAAACGGGTGAAAATCGACCCCTCGGAAAAGTTGGGTTTTTTGCCATCTTTGGGTCCTGCCGGGACCCCCGATGAATGTTTGGGGGGTTTGGCCCACCTCCCGGGGCGGAAAAGTGTCGTTTCAGCAACTTGAAAAAATGCGATTTCGCGACAGTGCCGGCACTGTCGAAACGGGTGAAAATCGACCCCTCGGAAAAGTTGGGTTTTTTGCCATCTTTGGGTCCTGCCGGGACCCCCGATGAATGTTTGGGGGGTTTGGCCCACCTCCCGGGGCGGAAAAGTGTCGTTTCAGCAACTTGAAAAAATGCGATTTCGCGACAGTGCCGGCACTGTCGAAACGGGTGAAAATCGACCCCTCGGAAAAGTTGGGTTTTTTGCCATCTTTGGGTCCTGCCGTGACCCCCGATGAATGTTTGGGGGGTTTGGCCCACCTCCCGGGGCGGAAAAGTGTCGTTTCAGCAACTCGAAAATATGCGATTTCGCGACACTGTCGAAACGGGTGAAAATCGACCCCTCGGAAAAGTTGGGTTTTTTGCCATCTTTGGGTCCTGCCGGGACCCCCGATGAATGTTTGGGGGGTTTGGCCCACCTCCCGGGGCGGAAAAGTGTCGTTTCAGCAACTCGAAAAAATGCTATTTCGCGACAGTGCCGGCACTGTCGAAACGGGTGAAAATCGACCCCTCGGAAAAGTTGGGTTTTTTGCCATCTTTGGGTCCTGCCGGGACCCCCGATGAATGTTTGGGGGGTTTGGCCCACCTCCCGGGGCGGAAAAGTGTCGTTTCAGCAACTCGAAAAAATGCGATTTCGCGACAGTGCCAGCACTGTCGAAACGGGTGAAAATCGACCCCTCGGAAACGTTGGGTTTTTTGCCATCTTTGGGTCCTGCCGGGACCCCCGATGAATGTTTGGGGGGTTTGGCCCACCTCCCGGGGCGGAAAAGTGTCGTTTCAGCAACTCGAAAAAATGCTATTTCGCGACAGTGCCGACACTGTCGAAACGGGTGAAAATCGACCCCTCGGAAAAGTTGGGTTTTTTGCCATCTTTGGGTCCTGCCGGGACCCCCGATGAATGTTTGGGGGGTTTGGCCCACCTCCCGGGGCGGAAAAGTGTCGTTTCAGCAACTCGAAAAAATGCGATTTCGCGACAGTGCCGGCACTGTCGAAACGGGTGAAAATCGACCCCTCGGAAAAGTTGGGTTTTTTGCCATCTTTGGGTCCTGCCGGGACCCCCGATGAATGTTTGGGGGGTTTGGCCCACCTCCCGGGGCGGAAAAGTGTCGTTTCAGCAACTCGAAAAAATGCGATTTCGCGACAGTGCCGGCACTGTCGAAACGGGTGAAAATCGACCCCTCGGAAAAGTTGGGTTTTTTGCCATCTTTGGGTCCTGCCGGGACCCCCGATGAATGTTTGGGGGGTTTGGCCCACCTCCCGGGGCGGAAAAGTGTCGTTTCAGCAACTTGAAAAAATGCGATTTCGCGACAGTGCCGGCACTGTCGAAACGGGTGAAAATCGACCCCTCGGAAAAGTTGGGTTTTTTGCCATCTTTGGGTCCTGCCGGGACCCCCGATGAATGTTTGGGGGGTTTGGCCCACCTCCCGGGGCAGAAAAGTGTCGTTTCAGCAACTCGAAAAAATGCGATTTCGCGACAGTGCCGGCACTGTCGAAACGGGTGAAAATCGACCCCTCGGAAACGTTGGGTTTTTTGCCATCTTTGGGTCCTGCCGGGACCCCCGATGAATGTTTGGGGGGTTTGGCCCACCTCCCGGGGCGGAAAAGTGTCGTTTCAGCAACTCGAAAAAATGCGATTTCGCGACAGTGCCGGCACTGTCGAAACGGGTGAAAATCGACCCCTCGGAAAAGTTGGGTTTTTTGCCATCTTTGGGTCCTGCCGGGACCCCCGATGAATGTTTGGGGGGTTTGGCCCACCTCCCGGGGCGGAAAAGTGTCGTTTCAGCAACTCGAAAAAATGCGATTTCGCGACAGTGCCGGCACTGTCGAAACGGGTGAAAATCGACCCCTCGGAAAAGTTGGGTTTTTTGCCATCTTTGGGTCCTGCCGGGACCCCCGATGAATGTTTGGGGGGTTTGGCCCACCTCCCGGGGCGGAAAAGTGTCGTTTCAGCAACTCGAAAAAATGCGATTTCGCGACAGTGCCGGCACTGTCGAAACGGGTGAAAATCGACCCCTCGGAAACGTTGGGTTTTTTGCCATCTTTGGGTCCTGCCGGGACCCCCGATGAATGTTTGGGGGGTTTGGCCCACCTCCCGGGGCGGAAAAGTGTCGTTTCAGCAACTCGAAAAAATGCGATTTCGCGACAGTGCCGGCACTGTCGAAACGGGTGAAAATCGACCCCTCGGAAAAGTTGGGTTTTTTGCCATCTTTGGGTCCTGCCGGGACCCCCGATGAATGTTTGGGGGGTTTGGCCCACCTCCCGGGGCGGAAAAGTGTCGTTTCAGCAACTCGAAAAAATGCGATTTCGCGACAGTGCCGGCACTGTCGAAACGGGTGAAAATCGACCCCTCGGAAAAGTTGGGTTTTTTGCCATCTTTGGGTCCTGCCGGGACCCCCGATGAATGTTTGGGGGGTTTGGCCAACCTCCCGGGGCGGAAAAGTGTCGTTTCAGCAACTCGAAAAAATGCGATTTCGCGACAGTGCCGGCACTGTCGAAACGGGTGAAAATCGACCCCTCGGAAACGTTGGGTTTTTTGCCATCTTTGGGTCCTGCCGGGACCCCCGATGAATGTTTGGGGGGTTTGGCCCACCTCCCGGGGCGGAAAAGTGTCGTTTCAGCAACTTGAAAAAATGCGATTTCGCGACAGTGCCGGCACTGTCGAAACGGGTGAAAATCGACCCCTCGGAAAAGTTGGGTTTTTTGCCATCTTTGGGTCCTGCCGGGACCCCCGATGAATGTTTGGGGGGTTTGGCCCACCTCCCGGGGCGGAAAAGTGTCGTTTCAGCAACTCGAAAAAATGCGATTTCGCGACAGTGCCGGCACTGTCGAAACGGGTGAAAATCGACCCCTCGGAAAAGTTGGGTTTTTTGCCATCTTTGGGTCCTGCCGGGACCCCCGATGAATGTTTGGGGGGTTTGGCCCACCTCCCGGGGCGGAAAAGTGTCGTTTCAGCAACTCGAAAAAATGCGATTTCGCGACAGTGCCGGCACTGTCGAAACGGGTGAAAATCGACCCCTCGGAAACGTTGGGTTTTTTGCCATCTTTGGGTCCTGCCGGGACCCCCGATGAATGTTTGGGGGGTTTGGCCCACCTCCCGGGGCGGAAAAGTGTCGTTTCAGCAACTTGAAAAAATGCGATTTCGCGACAGTGCCGGCACTGTCGAAACGGGTGAAAATCGACCCCTCGGAAAAGTTGGGTTTTTTGCCATCTTTGGGTCCTGCCGGGACCCCCGATGAATGTTTGGGGGGTTTGGCCCACCTCCCGGGGCGGAAAAGTGTCGTTTCAGCAACTTGAAAAAATGCGATTTCGCGACAGTGCCGGCACTGTCGAAACGGGTGAAAATCGACCCCTCGGAAAAGTTGGGTTTTTTGCCATCTTTGGGTCCTGCCGGGACCCCCGATGAATGTTTGGGGGGTTTGGCCCACCTCCCGGGGCGGAAAAGTGTCGTTTCAGCAACTCGAAAAAATGCGATTTCGCGACAGTGCCGGCACTGTCGAAACGGGTGAAAATCGACCCCTCGGAAAAGTTGGGTTTTTTGCCATCTTTGGGTCCTGCCGGGACCCCCGATGAATGTTTGGGGGGTTTGGCCCACCTCCCGGGGCGGAAAAGTGTCGTTTCAGCAACTGGAAAAAATGCGATTTCGCGACAGTGCCGGCACTGTCGAAACGGGTGAAAATCGACCCCTCGGAAACGTTGGGTTTTTTGCCATCTTTGGGTCCTGCCGGGACCCCCGATGAATGTTTGGGGGGTTTGGCCCACCTCCCGGGGCGGAAAAGTGTCGTTTCAGCAACTTGAAAAAATGCGATTTCGCGACAGTGCCGGCACTGTCGAAACGGGTGAAAATCGACCCCTCGGAAAAGTTGGGTTTTTTGCCATCTTTGGGTCCTGCCGGGACCCCCGATGAATGTTTGGGGGGTTTGGCCCACCTCCCGGGGCGGAAAAGTGTCGTTTCAGCAACTCGAAAAAATGCGATTTCGCGACAGTGCCGGCACTGTCGAAACGGGTGAAAATCGACCCCTCGGAAAAGTTGGGTTTTTTGCCATCTTTGGGTCCTGCCGGGACCCCCGATGAATGTTTGGGGGGTTTGGCCCACCTCCCGGGGCGGAAAAGTGTCGTTTCAGCAACTCGAAAAAATGCGATTTCGCGACAGTGCCGGCACTGTCGAAACGGGTGAAAATCGACCCCTCGGAAACGTTGGGTTTTTTGCCATCTTTGGGTCCTGCCGGGACCCCCGATGAATGTTTGGGGGGTTTGGCCCACCTCCCGGGGCGGAAAAGTGTCGTTTCAGCAACTTGAAAAAATGCGATTTCGCGACAGTGCCGGCACTGTCGAAACGGGTGAAAATCGACCCCTCGGAAAAGTTGGGTTTTTTGCCATCTTTGGGTCCTGCCGGGACCCCCGATGAATGTTTGGGGGGTTTGGCCCACCTCCCGGGGCGGAAAAGTGTCGTTTCAGCAACTTGAAAAAATGCGATTTCGCGACAGTGCCGGCACTGTCGAAACGGGTGAAAATCGACCCCTCGGAAAAGTTGGGTTTTTTGCCATCTTTGGGTCCTGCCGGGACCCCCGATGAATGTTTGGGGGGTTTGGCCCACCTCCCGGGGCGGAAAAGTGTCGTTTCAGCAACTCGAAAAAATGCGATTTCGCGACAGTGCCGGCACTGTCGAAACGGGTGAAAATCGACCCCTCGGAAAAGTTGGGTTTTTTGCCATCTTTGGGTCCTGCCGGGACCCCCGATGAATGTTTGGGGGGTTTGGCCCACCTCCCGGGGCGGAAAAGTGTCGTTTCAGCAACTGGAAAAAATGCGATTTCGCGACAGTGCCGGCACTGTCGAAACGGGTGAAAATCGACCCCTCGGAAAAGTTGGGTTTTTTGCCATCTTTGGGTCCTGCCGGGACCCCCGATGAATGTTTGGGGGGTTTGGCCCACCTCCCGGGGCGGAAAAGTGTCGTTTCAGCAACTCGAAAAAATGCGATTTCGCGACAGTGCCGACACTGTCGAAACGGGTGAAAATCGACCCCTCGGAAAAGTTGGGTTTTTTGCCATCTTTGGGTCCTGCCGGGACCCCCGATGAATGTTTGGGGGGTTTGGCCCACCTCCCGGGGCGGAAAAGTGTCGTTTCAGCAACTCGAAAAAATGCGATTTCGCGACAGTGCCGGCACTGTCGAAACGGGTGAAAATCGACCCCTCGGAAAAGTTGGGTTTTTTGCCATCTTTGGGTCCTGCCGGGACCCCCGATGAATGTTTGGGGGGTTTGGCCCACCTCCCGGGGCGGAAAAGTGTCGTTTCAGCAACTCGAAAAAATGCGATTTCGCGACAGTGCCGGCACTGTCGAAACGGGTGAAAATCGACCCCTCGGAAAAGTTGGGTTTTTTGCCATCTTTGGGTCCTGCCGGGACCCCCGATGAATGTTTGGGGGGTTTGGCCCACCTCCCGGGGCGGAAAAGTGTCGTTTCAGCAACTTGAAAAAATGCGATTTCGCGACAGTGCCGGCACTGTCGAAACGGGTGAAAATCGACCCCTCGGAAAAGTTGGGTTTTTTGCCATCTTTGGGTCCTGCCAGGACCCCCGATGAATGTTTGGGGGGTTTGGCCCACCTCCCGGGGCGGAAAAGTGTCGTTTCAGCAACTTGAAAAAATGCGATTTCGCGACAGTGCCGGCACTGTCGAAACGGGTGAAAATCGACCCCTCGGAAAAGTTGGGTTTTTTGCCATCTTTGGGTCCTGCCGGGACCCCCGATGAATGTTTGGGGGGTTTGGCCCACCTCCCGGGGCGGAAAAGTGTCGTTTCAGCAACTTGAAAAAATGCGATTTCGCGACAGTGCCGGCACTGTCGAAACGGGTGAAAATCGACCCCTCGGAAAAGTTGGGTTTTTTGCCATCTTTGGGTCCTGCCGGGACCCCCGATGAATGTTTGGGGGGTTTGGCCCACCTCCCGGGGCGGAAAAGTGTCGTTTCAGCAACTCGAAAAAATGCGATTTCGCGACAGTGCCGGCACTGTCGAAACGGGTGAAAATCGACCCCTCGGAAAAGTTGGGTTTTTTGCCATCTTTGGGTCCTGCCGGGACCCCCGATGAATGTTTGGGGGGTTTGGCCCACCTCCCGGGGCGGAAAAGTGTCGTTTCAGCAACTTGAAAAAATGCGATTTCGCGACAGTGCCGGCACTGTCGAAACGGGTGAAAATCGACCCCTCGGAAAAGTTGGGTTTTTTGCCATCTTTGGGTCCTGCCGGGACCCCCGATGAATGTTTGGGGGGTTTGGCCCACCTCCCGGGGCGGAAAAGTGTCGTTTCAGCAACTCGAAAAAATGCGATTTCGCGACAGTGCCGGCACTGTCGAAACGGGTGAAAATCGACCCCTCGGAAAAGTTGGGTTTTTTGCCATCTTTGGGTCCTGCCGGGACCCCCGATGAATGTTTGGGGGGTTTGGCCCACCTCCCGGGGCGGAAAAGTGTCGTTTCAGCAACTTGAAAAAATGCGATTTCGCGACAGTGCCGGCACTGTCGAAACGGGTGAAAATCGACCCCTCGGAAAAGTTGGGTTTTTTGCCATCTTTGGGTCCTGCCGGGACCCCCGATGAATGTTTGGGGGGTTTGGCCCACCTCCCGGGGCGGAAAAGTGTCGTTTCAGCAACTCGAAAAAATGCGATTTCGCGACAGTGCCGGCACTGTCGAAACGGGTGAAAATCGACCCCTCGGAAAAGTTGGGTTTTTTGCCATCTTTGGGTCCTGCCGGGACCCCCGATGAATGTTTGGGGGGTTTGGCCCACCTCCCGGGGCGGAAAAGTGTCGTTTCAGCAACTCGAAAAAATGCGATTTCGCGACAGTGCCGGCACTGTCGAAACGGGTGAAAATCGACCCCTCGGAAAAGTTGGGTTTTTTGCCATCTTTGGGTCCTGCCGGGACCCCCGATGAATGTTTGGGGGGTTTGGCCCACCTCCCGGGGCGGAAAAGTGTCGTTTCAGCAACTTGAAAAAATGCGATTTCGCGACAGTGCCGGCACTGTCGAAACGGGTGAAAATCGACCCCTCGGAAAAGTTGGGTTTTTTGCCATCTTTGGGTCCTGCCGGGACCCCCGATGAATGTTTGGGGGGTTTGGCCCACCTCCCGGGGCGGAAAAGTGTCGTTTCAGCAACTCGAAAAAATGTGATTTCGCGACAGTGCCGGCACTGTCGAAACGGGTGAAAATCGACCCCTCGGAAAAGTTGGGTTTTTTGCCATCTTTGGGTCCTGCCGGGACCCCCGATGAATGTTTGGGGGGTTTGGCCCACCTCCCGGGGCGGAAAAGTGTCGTTTCAGCAACTTGAAAAAATGCGATTTCGCGACAGTGCCGGCACTGTCGAAACGGGTGAAAATCGACCCCTCGGAAAAGTTGGGTTTTTTGCCATCTTTGGGTCCTGCCGGGACCCCCGATGAATGTTTGGGGGGTTTGGCCCACCTCCCGGGGCGGAAAAGTGTCGTTTCAGCAACTCGAAAAAATGTGATTTCGCGACAGTGCCGGCACTGTCGAAACGGGTGAAAATCGACCCCTCGGAAAAGTTGGGTTTTTTGCCATCTTTGGGTCCTGCCGGGACCCCCGATGAATGTTTGGGGGGTTTGGCCCACCTCCCGGGGCGGAAAAGTGTCGTTTCAGCAACTCGAAAAAATGCGATTTCGCGACAGTGCCGGCACTGTCGAAACGGGTGAAAATGGACCCCTCGGAAAAGTTGGGTTTTTTGCCATCTTTGGGTCCTGCCGGGACCCCCGATGAATGTTTGGGGGGTTTGGCCCACCTCCCGGGGCGGAAAAGTGTCGTTTCAGCAACTCGAAAAAATGCGATTTCGCGACAGTGCCGGCACTGTCGAAACGGGTGAAAATGGACCCCTCGGAAAAGTTGGGTTTTTTGCCATCTTTGGGTCCTGCCGGGACCCCCGATGAATGTTTGGGGGATTTGGCCCACCTCCCGGGGCGGAAAAGTGTCGTTTCAGCAACTTGAAAAAATGCGATTTCGCGACAGTGCCGGCACTGTCGAAACGGGTGAAAATCGACCCCTCGGAAAAGTTGGGTTTTTTGCCATCTTTGGGTCCTGCCGGGACCCCCGATGAATGTTTGGGGGGTTTGGCCCACCTCCCGGGGCGGAAAAGTGTCGTTTCAGCAACTTGAAAAAATGCGATTTCGCGACAGTGCCGGCACTGTCGAAACGGGTGAAAATTGACCCCTCGGAAAAGTTGGGTTTTTTGCCATCTTTGGGTCCTGCCGGGACCCCCGATGAATGTTTGGGGGGGTTGGCCCACCTCCCGGTGCGGAAAAGTGTCGTTTCAGCAACTCGAAAAAATGCGATTTCGCGACAGTGCCGGCACTGTCGAAACGGGTGAAAATCGACCCATCGGAAAAGTTGGGTTTTTTGCCATCTTTGGGTCCTGCCGGGACCCCCGATGAATGTTTGGGGGGTTTGGCCCACCTCCCGGGGCGGAAAAGTGTCGTTTTAGCAACTTGAAAAAATGCGATTTCGCGACAGTGCCGGCACTGTCGAAACGGGTGAAAATGGACCCCTCGGAAAAGTTGGGTTTTTTGCCATCTTTGGGTCCTGCCGGGACCCCCGATGAATGTTTGGGGGGTTTGGCCCACCTCCCGGGGCGGAAAAGTGTCGTTTCAGCAACTTGAAAAAATGCGATTTCGCGACAGTGCCGGCACTGTCGAAACGGGTGAAAATCGACCCCTCGGAAAAGTTGGGTTTTTTGCCATCTTTGGGTCCTGCCGGGACCCCCGATGAATGTTTGGGGGGTTTGGCCCACCTCCCGGGGCGGAAAAGTGTCGTTTCAGCAACTCGAAAAAATGCGATTTCGCGACAGTGCCGGCACTGTCGAAACGGGTGAAAATCGACCCCTCGGAAAAGTTGGGTTTTTTGCCATCTTTGGGTCCTGCCGGGACCCCCGATGAATGTTTGGGGGGTTTGGCCCACCTCCCGGGGCGGAAAAGTGTCGTTTCAGCAACTCGAAAAAATGCGATTTCGCGACAGTGCCGGCACTGTCGAAACGGGTGAAAATGGACCCCTCGGAAAAGTTGGGTTTTTTGCCATCTTTGGGTCCTGCCGGGACCCCCGATGAATGTTTGGGGGGTTTGGCCCACCTCCCGGGGCGGAAAAGTGTCGTTTCAGCAACTTGAAAAAATGCGATTTCGCGACAGTGCCGGCACTGTCGAAACGGGTGAAAATTGACCCCTCGGAAAAGTTGGGTTTTTTGCCATCTTTGGGTCCTGCCGGGACCCCCGATGAATGTTTGGGGGGGTTGGCCCACCTCCCGGGGCGGAAAAGTGTCGTTTCAGCAACTCGAAAAAATGCGATTTCGCGACAGTGCCGGCACTGTCGAAACGGGTGAAAATCGACCCCTCGGAAAAGTTGGGTTTTTTGCCATCTTTGGGTCCTGCCGGGACCCCCGATGAATGTTTGGGGGGTTTGGCCCACCTCCCGGGGCGGAAAAGTGTCGTTTTAGCAACTCGAAAAAATGCGATTTCGCGACAGTGCCGGCACTGTCGAAACGGGTGAAAATGGACCCCTCGGAAAAGTTGGGTTTTTTGCCATCTTTGGGTCCTGCCGGGACCCCCGATGAATGTTTGGGGGGTTTGGCCCACCTCCCGGGGCGGAAAAGTGTCGTTTCAGCAACTCGAAAAAATGCGATTTCGCGACAGTGCCGGCACTGTTGAAACGGGTGAAAATCGACCCCTCGGAAACGTTGGGTTTTTTGCCATCTTTGGGTCCTGCCCGGCCCCCCGATGAATGTTTGGGGGGTTTGGCCCACCTCCCGGGGCGGAAAAGTGTCGTTTCAGCAACTTGAAAAAATGCGATTTCGCGACAGTGCCGGCACTGTCGAAACGGGTGAAAATCGACCCCTCGGAAAAGTTGGGTTTTTTGCCATCTTTGGGTCCTGCCGGGACCCCCGATGAATGTTTGGGGGGTTTGGCCCACCTCCCGGGGCGGAAAAGTGTCGTTTCAGCAACTCGAAAAAATGCGATTTCGCGACAGTGCCCGGCACTGTCGAAACGGGTGAAAATCGACCCCTCGGAAAAGTTGGGTTTTTTGCCATCTTTGGGTCCTGCCGGGACCCCCGATGAATGTTTGGGGGGGTTGGCCCACCTCCCGGGGCGGAAAAGTGTCGTTTCAGCAACTCGAAAAAATGCGATTTCGCGACAGTGCCCGGCACTGTCGAAACGGGTGAAAATCGACCCCTCGGAAAAGTTGGGTTTTTTGCCATCTTTGGGTCCTGCCGGGACCCCCGATGAATGTTTGGGGGGGTTGGCCCACCTCCCGGGGCGGAAAAGTGTCGTTTCAGCAACTCGAAAAAATGCGATTTCGCGACAGTGCCGGCACTGTCGAAACGGGTGAAAATGGACCCCTCGGAAAAGTTGGGTTTTTTGCCATCTTTGGGTCCTGCCGGGACCCCCGATGAATGTTTGGGGGGTTTGGCCCACCTCCCGGGGCGGAAAAGTGTCGTTTCAGCAACTCGAAAAAATGCGATTTCGCGACAGTGCCGGCACTGTCGAAACGGGTGAAAATGGACCCCTCGGAAAAGTTGGGTTTTTTGCCATCTTTGGGTCCTGCCGGGACCCCCGATGAATGTTTGGGGGGTTTGGCCCACCTCCCGGGGCGGAAAAGTGTCGTTTCAGCAACTCGAAAAAATGCGATTTCGCGACAGTGCCGGCACTGTTGAAACGGGTGAAAATCGACCCCTCGGAAACGTTGGGTTTTTTGCCATCTTTGGGTCCTGCCCGGCCCCCCGATGAATGTTTGGGGGGTTTGGCCCACCTCCCGGGGCGGAAAAGTGTCGTTTCAGCAACTTGAAAAAATGCGATTTCGCGACAGTGCCGGCACTGTCGAAACGGGTGAAAATCGACCCCTCGGAAAAGTTGGGTTTTTTGCCATCTTTGGGTCCTGCCGGGACCCCCGATGAATGTTT
Source organism: Dunckerocampus dactyliophorus (assembly GCF_027744805.1). Taxonomy (NCBI): domain Eukaryota; kingdom Metazoa; phylum Chordata; class Actinopteri; order Syngnathiformes; family Syngnathidae; genus Dunckerocampus; species Dunckerocampus dactyliophorus. The sequence goes on along the minus strand of NC_072821.1, from coordinate 14,217,323 downwards.
GGGGGGTTTGGCCCACCTCCCGGGGCGGAAAAGTGTCGTTTCAGCAACTCGAAAAAATGCGATTTCGCGACAGTGCCCGGCACTGTCGAAACGGGTGAAAATCGACCCCTCGGAAAAGTTGGGTTTTTTGCCATCTTTGGGTCCTGCCGGGACCCCCGATGAATGTTTGGGGGGTTTGGCCCACCTCCCGGGGCGGAAAAGTGTCGTTTTAGCAACTTGAAAAAATGCGATTTCGCGACAGTGCCGGCACTGTCGAAACGGGTGAAAATGGACCCCTCGGAAAAGTTGGGTTTTTTGCCATCTTTGGGTCCTGCCGGGACCCCCGATGAATGTTTGGGGGGTTTGGCCCACCTCCCGGGGCGGAAAAGTGTCGTTTCAGCAACTCGAAAAAATGCGATTTCGCGACAGTGCCGGCACTGTTGAAACGGGTGAAAATCGACCCCTCGGAAACGTTGGGTTTTTTGCCATCTTTGGGTCCTGCCCGGCCCCCCGATGAATGTTTGGGGGGTTTGGCCCACCTCCCGGGGCGGAAAAGTGTCGTTTCAGCAACTTGAAAAAATGCGATTTCGCGACAGTGCCGGCACTGTCGAAACGGGTGAAAATTGACCCCTCTGAAAAGTTGGGTTTTTTGCCATCTTTGGGTCCTGCCGGGACCCCCGATGAATGTTTGGGGGGGTTGGCCCACCTCCCGGTGCGGAAAAGTGTCGTTTCAGCAACTCGAAAAAATGCGATTTCGCGACAGTGCCGGCACTGTCGAAACGGGTGAAAATCGACCCCTCGGAAAAGTTGGGTTTTTTGCCATCTTTGGGTCCTGCCGGGACCCCCGATGAATGTTTGGGGGGTTTGGCCCACCTCCCGGGGCGGAAAAGTGTCGTTTTAGCAACTTGAAAAAATGCGATTTCGCGACAGTGCCGGCACTGTCGAAACGGGTGAAAATGGACCCCTCGGAAAAGTTGGGTTTTTTGCCATCTTTGGGTCCTGCCGGGACCCCCGATGAATGTTTGGGGGGTTTGGCCCACCTCCCGGGGCGGAAAAGTGTCGTTTCAGCAACTTGAAAAAATGCGATTTCGCGACAGTGCCGGCACTGTCGAAACGGGTGAAAATCGACCCCTCGGAAAAGTTGGGTTTTTTGCCATCTTTGGGTCCTGCCGGGACCCCCGATGAATGTTTGGGGGGTTTGGCCCACCTCCCGGGGCGGAAAAGTGTCGTTTCAGCAACTCGAAAAAATGCGATTTCGCGACAGTGCCGGCACTGTCGAAACGGGTGAAAATCGACCCCTCGGAAAAGTTGGGTTTTTTGCCATCTTTGGGTCCTGCCGGGACCCCCGATGAATGTTTGGGGGGTTTGGCCCACCTCCCGGGGCGGAAAAGTGTCGTTTCAGCAACTCGAAAAAATGCGATTTCGCGACAGTGCCGGCACTGTCGAAACGGGTGAAAATCGACCCCTCGGAAAAGTTGGGTTTTTTGCCATCTTTGGGTCCTGCCGGGACCCCCGATGAATGTTTGGGGGGTTTGGCCCACCTCCCGGGGCGGAAAAGTGTCGTTTCAGCAACTCGAAAAAATGCGATTTCGCGACAGTGCCGGCACTGTCGAAACGGGTGAAAATGGACCCCTCGGAAAAGTTGGGTTTTTTGCCATCTTTGGGTCCTGCCGGGACCCCCGATGAATGTTTGGGGGGTTTGGCCCACCTCCCGGGGCGGAAAAGTGTCGTTTCAGCAACTTGAAAAAATGCGATTTCGCGACAGTGCCGGCACTGTCGAAACGGGTGAAAATTGACCCCTCGGAAAAGTTGGGTTTTTTGCCATCTTTGGGTCCTGCCGGGACCCCCGATGAATGTTTGGGGGGGTTGGCCCACCTCCCGGGGCGGAAAAGTGTCGTTTCAGCAACTCGAAAAAATGCGATTTCGCGACAGTGCCGGCACTGTTGAAACGGGTGAAAATCGACCCCTCGGAAACGTTGGGTTTTTTGCCATCTTTGGGTCCTGCCCGGCCCCCCGATGAATGTTTGGGGGGTTTGGCCCACCTCCCGGGGCGGAAAAGTGTCGTTTCAGCAACTTGAAAAAATGCGATTTCGCGACAGTGCCGGCACTGTCGAAACGGGTGAAAATCGACCCCTCGGAAAAGTTGGGTTTTTTGCCATCTTTGGGTCCTGCCGGGACCCCCGATGAATGTTTGGGGGGTTTGGCCCACCTCCCGGGGCGGAAAAGTGTCGTTTCAGCAACTCGAAAAAATGCGATTTCGCGACAGTGCCCGGCACTGTCGAAACGGGTGAAAATCGACCCCTCGGAAAAGTTGGGTTTTTTGCCATCTTTGGGTCCTGCCGGGACCCCCGATGATTGTTTGGGGGGGTTGGCCCACCTCCCGGGGCGGAAAAGTGTCGTTTCAGCAACTCGAAAAAATGCGATTTCGCGACAGTGCCCGGCACTGTCGAAACGGGTGAAAATCGACCCCTCGGAAAAGTTGGGTTTTTTGCCATCTTTGGGTCCTGCCGGGACCCCCGATGAATGTTTGGGGGGTTTGGCCCACCTCCCGGGGCGGAAAAGTGTCGTTTCAGCAACTCGAAAAAATGCGATTTCGCGACAGTGCCGGCACTGTCGAAACGGGTGAAAATCGACCCCTCGGAAAAGTTGGGTTTTTTGCCATCTTTGGGTCCTGCCGGGACCCCCGATGAATGTTTGGGGGGTTTGGCCCACCTCCCGGGGCGGAAAAGTGTCGTTTCAGCAACTTGAAAAAATGCGATTTCGCGACAGTGCCGGCACTGTCGAAACGGGTGAAAATCGACCCCTCGGAAAAGTTGGGTTTTTTGCCATCTTTGGGTCCTGCCGGGACCCCCGATGAATGTTTGGGGGGTTTGGCCCACCTCCCGGGGCGGAAAAGTGTCGTTTCAGCAACTTGAAAAAATGGGATTTCGCGACAGTGCCGGCACTGTCGAAACGGGTGAAAATCGACCCCTCGGAAAAGTTGGGTTTTTTGCCATCTTTGGGTCCTGCCGGGACCCCCGATGAATGTTTGGGGGGTTTGGCCCACCTCCCGGGGCGGAAAAGTGTCGTTTCAGCAACTCGAAAAAATGCGATTTCGCGACAGTGCCGGCACTGTCGAAACGGGTGAAAATCGACCCCTCGGAAAAGTTGGGTTTTTTGCCATCTTTGGGTCCTGCCGGGACCCCCGATGAATGTTTGGGGGGTTTGGCCCACCTCCCGGGGCGGAAAAGTGTCGTTTCAGCAACTCGAAAAAATGCGATTTCGCGACAGTGCCGGCACTGTCGAAACGGGTGAAAATCGACCCCTCGGAAAAGTTGGGTTTTTTGCCATCTTTGGGTCCTGCCGGGACCCCCGATGAATGTTTGGGGGGTTTGGCCCACCTCCCGGGGCGTAAAAGTGTCGTTTCAGCAACTCGAAAAAATGCGATTTCGCGACAGTGCCGGCACTGTCGAAACGGGTGAAAATCGACCCCTCGGAAAAGTTGGATTTTTTGCCATCTTTGGGTCCTGCCGGGACCCCCGATGAATGTTTGGGGGGTTTGGCCCACCTCCCGGGGCGGAAAAGTGTCGTTTCAGCAACTTGAAAAAATGCGATTTCGCGACAGTGCCGGCACTGTCGAAACGGGTGAAAATCGACCCCTCGGAAAAGTTGGGTTTTTTGCCATCTTTGGGTCCTGCCGGGACCCCCGATGAATGTTTGGGGGGTTTGGCCCACCTCCCGGGGCGGAAAAGTGTCGTTTCAGCAACTCGAAAAAATGCGATTTCGCGACAGTGCCGGCACTGTCGAAACGGGTGAAAATCGACCCCTCGGAAAAGTTGGGTTTTTTGCCATCTTTGGGTCCTGCCGGGACCCCCGATGAATGTTTGGGGGGTTTGGCCCACCTTCCGGGGCGGAAAAGTGTCGTTTCAGCAACTTGAAAAAATGCGATTTCGCGACAGTGCCGGCACTGTCGAAACGGGTGAAAATCGACCCCTCGGAAAAGTTGGGTTTTTTGCCATCTTTGGGTCCTGCCGGGACCCCCGATGAATGTTTGGGGGGTTTGGCCCACCTCCCGGGGCGGAAAAGTGTCGTTTCAGCAACTTGAAAAAATGCGATTTCGCGACAGTGCCGGCACTGTCGAAACGGGTGAAAATCGACCTTTCGGAAAATTTGGGTTTTGCGACAGTGCCGGCACTGTCAAAACGGGTGAAAATTGACCCCTCGGAAAAGTTGGGTTTTTTGCCATCTTTCGGTCCTGCCGGGACCCCCAATGAATGTTTGGGGGGTTTGGCCCATCTCCCGAGGCGTAAAAAGTGTCGTTTCAGCAACTTGAAAAAATGCGATTTCGCGACAGTGCCGGCACTGTCGAAACGGGTGAAAATCGACCCCTCGGAAAATTTGTTTTTTTTGCCATCTTTGGGTCCTGCCGGGACCCCCGATGAATGTTTGAGGGGTTTGGCCCACCTCCCGGGGCGGAAAAGTGTCGTTTCAGCAACTTGAAAAAATGCGATTTCGCGACAGTGCCGGCACTGTCGAAACGGGTGAAAATCGACCCCTCGGCAAAGTTGGGTTTTTTGCCATCTTTGGGTCCTGCCGGGACCCCCGATGAATGTTTGGGGGGTTTGGCCCACCTCCCGGGGCGGAAAAGTGTCGTTTCAGCAACTTAAAAAAATGCGATTTCGCGACACTGTCGAAACGGATGAAAATCGACCCCTCGGAAAAGTTGGGTTTTTTGCCATCTTTGGGTCCTGCCGGGACCCCCGATGAATGTTTGGGGGGTTTGGCCCACCTCCCGGGGCGGAAAAGTGTCATTTCAGCAACTTGAAAAAATGCGATTTCGCGACAGTGCCGGCACTGTCGAAACGGGTGAAAATCGACCCCTCGGAAAAGTTGGGTTTTTTGCCGTCTTTGGGTCCTGCCGGGACCCCCGATGAATGTTTGGGGGGTTTGGCCCACCTCCCGGGGCGGAAAAGTGTCGTTTCAGCAACTTGAAAAAATGCGATTTCGCGACAGTGCCGGCACTGTCGAAACGGGTGAAAATCGACCCCTCGAAAAAGTTGGGTTTTTTGCCATCTTTGGGTCCTGCCGGGACCCCCGATGAATGTTTGGGGGATTTGGCCCATCTCCCGGGGCGGAAAAGTGTCGTTTCAGCAACTTGAAAAAATGCGATTTCGCGACAATGCCGGCACTGTCGAAACGTGTGAAAATCGACCCCTCGGCAAAGTTGGGTTTTTTGCCATCTTTGGGTCCTGCCGGGACCCCCGATGAATTTTTGGGGGGTTTGGCCCACCTCCCGGGGCGGAAAAGTGTCGTTTCAGCAACTTGAAAAAATGCGATTTCGCGACAGTGCCGGCACTGTCGAAACGGGTGAAAATCGACCCCTCGGAAAAGTTGGGTTTTTTGCCATCTTTGGGTCCTGCCGGGACCCCCGATGAATGTTTGGGGGGTTTGGCCCACCTCCCGGGGCGGAAAAGTGTCGTTTCAGCAACTTGAAAAAATGCGATTTCGCGACAGTGCCGGCACTGTCGAAACGTGTGAAAATCGACCCCTCGGAAAAGTTGGGTTTTTTGCCATCTTTGGGTCCTGCCGGGACCCCCGATGAATGTTTGGGGGGTTTGGCCCACCTCCCGGGGCGGAAAAGTGTCGTTTCAGCAACTTAAAAAAATGCGATTTCGCGACACTGTCGAAACGGATGAAAATCGACCCCTCGGAAAAGTTGGGTTTTTTGCCATCTTTGGGTCCTGCCGGGACCCCCGATGAATGTTTGGGGGGTTTGGCCCACCTCCCGGGGCGGAAAAGTGTCGTTTCAGCAACTTGAAAAAATGCGATTTCGCATTTTTTCAAACTTTTTTCTTTGACTTTTTTCAAACTTTCAGTGCCGGCACTGTCGCGAAATCGCATTTTTTCAAACTGCTGAAACAACACTTTTCCGGCCAGGGAGGTGCGCCAAACCCCCCAAACATTCATCGGGGGTCCCGGCAGGACCCAAAGAATGCAAAAAACCCAACTTTTCCGAGGCGTCGATTTTCACCCGTTTTTTCAGTGCCGGCACTGTCGCGAAATCGCATTTTTCAAGCTGCTGAAACGACACTTTTCCGGCCAGGGAGGTGCGCCAAACCCCCCAAACATTCATCGGGGGTCCCGGCAGGACCCAAAGAATGCAAAAAACCCAACTTTTCCGAGGTGTCGATTTTCACCCGTTTTTTCAAGTTGCTGAAACGACACTTTTCCGGCCAGGGAGGTGGGCCAAACCCCCAAACATCCATCGGGGTTTCCGGCAGGACTCAAAGATGGCAAAAAAACCCAACTTTTCCGAGGGGTCGATTTTCGCCCGTTTTTTCAGTGCCGGCACTGTCGCGATTTGTCATTTTTCAAGTTGCTGAAACGACACTTTTCTGCCGCGGGAGGTGAGCCAAACCTCTCAAACATTCATCGGGGGTTCTGGCAGGACGCAAAGATGGCAAAACCCCAACTTTTCTGAGGGGACGATTTTCGACCGTTTTTTCAGTGCCGGCACTGTCGCGATTTCGAATTTTTTCAAGTTGCTGAAACGACACTTTTCCACCCCGGGAGGTGGGCCAAACCCCCCAAATATTCATTGGGGATCCCGGCAGGACTTAAAGAAAAAAACCCGTGTTTTCATCGTCGCAATTTCGCATTGTTTCAAGTTGCTGAAACGACACTTTTCCAGCCCGGGATGTGGGCCAAACCCCCCAGCTACACAGTGTTAAAATTACACTTTGTAGAGTGGACCCGATGGGACACTTTGAAAGTGTTGAGATTAACTCCTACAATGTCAATTTCGGCCTGTTTAATTTGCTTTGTAGCAACAAAGTGGGGACCAACTCCATATTTTAACATCTCGGTGTAATAACCGGGTGTCCCAAAACTTTTGTTCCTCTCGTGTAGCCTTGATAGCACCCAAAAAATAATCAGATAATATAATAAATGACGTAATCCAGAGCACTATAAATGTTGTAGTTGTAAATGTTCTTGTTCATGTGGTGTCTGACAAGGCTGAGACAGCTTTTAGAGACGTAAATCTGAAATCTCACATCATGTCAGTCCAGGTCCCTAAACAATACAACGCTCTGCTAAAAATCCCATATGAATGCACTGTAGAAATGAATGCCAAGATAAACGGCAGTATTTCTGCAGTATTCATCATATTACACATTCAAGTTGTTCATCTTTAACTTCTCTTTTTACGATCAATTAGGAGTAACTTAGGTATCTGTTAAAATGTTAAGTAGTTTAAACATATGATGCAGAATGCATGTGCATTGCTGGTTTACTGGGAGAGTGCTGGCTGATTCCGATGTAAATGTAGTGTATGCAAGTCATATGGAAAACATGGTAGAGCTTATGGCCGCACGGTGGTCTAGTGGTTAGCACGTTGGCCTATACAGGAACAGCCTATACGGGAAGACCTGGGTTCGATTCTCCCCTGGCATTTCTGTGTGGAGTTTGCATGTTCTCCCCGTGTGCGTGTGGGTTTTCTCCGGGTACTCCGGCTTCCTCCCACATTCCCCAAAACATGCAGGTGAGGTTAATTGGCGACTCTAAATTGTCCATAGGTATGAATGTGAGTGTGAATGGTTGTTTGTCTATATGAGCCCTGTAATTGGCTGGCGACCAGTCCAGGGTGTACCCCGCCTGTCGCCCCAGGCTCCAGTATGCCCCTGCGACCCTAATGAGGATGAAGCGGTATAGAAAATGGATGGATGGTAAAGCTTATGGAACGCACAATCCAGGATGCATCAGCACAGTCCAAAACCTGCATTTGTGTTGTTTACTCACACCTGCAGTCAGCCAAAAAGATTATTCTGCTGTTGCTATTGACTTATTCTATAACAGAGAAACACAGATTTCGTCACTGTTTTATTTTTATATACCGTGATTGGAGACCTTTTTTATATATGTTTACAGTACATTTATGACAAATTTTATTGGTCCAAATTTCTTTTTCACCACCTACTATAAAGGTTTGTGACTGTAGATTATATGGCTTTGCTTAGTCTGGCAAAACATACCTTAGCATATAATTATATTTCCATGCTTATTTAGTTGAAATACAATACAGTATAGTCAAACTCAAAGAGAAAATTGTGCATTTGGCCGAGCTTTGCAATTTGCATGTTTATTGGCTATTACAATAAATTTGATTTTTAGATACAGATAAAGTATAGATGTACACATGATAAATAGACCTGTATATACTGTATGTGTGTACTGTATCGTATTTACTGTATACATGTAATGTATAAGGAGTTTTTTTGTTCAGGTTGGCGCTGCTTTAACTAAACGGTTGGCTAACAGCGACCCCTTGTGGTTGAACACTGGGAAAATTACAGCATTTAAATGAGCAATAACCAGATCATCACTCATTCAAATGTACATGCCGCCCTCATTAAAGTCATGGCTTTGTCACAGCGCACCATTAGACACAGTAAAATCAGTCATTAATGCCAAATAATTATTTTGGCTGTGGGACTCTTCCATGGACAGCATTATTTGATCATTGCTTGAGTTCGCTACTCAGTAGGCCTACATTGTTTAGTTTGAATCCACATATTGATACACAAACGGTTTTTAATGTTGTGCAGGCAGATGGATATTTTAAAGTAAAAATTTTGCTAGAAGTCCATTGTACCGCTGGATGAGTCCTCAAATATTTCAATACTTGACTTAGGTGCTATGTATGCCTATACAACTGACATAATAACATTTGGAACAAGGACGAGCCCTCACAAGCCCTTGCTTGAAGGCAATGCCATGACGTCACAGAGAAATGATTATTTATCTGTCTGTTCTTGCATAAAAGTTCCAATATATCTTAAGGAAAACTGCAGTTTTGGGGAATTTTGCCTATCATTCACAATCTTTATGTGAGTCATGGACTCATGTCTTTCTCTTTTCTGTGCATTCTAAATATATAAAAAGAGACAGCTCATTACCGCACGTAATGGGATCCACCTACGCCGCCTACAAAGACATTGCAGGTGGCATTAAACACATCCAAAAACCTATGTACATGCTGTGACCATGCAGTAAAAGGTACATTCATGTAGCAACATGTGATACTGACAGTATTTTGCCTATTTTGGCCATTTTTAAGCATTACCGGAACGTCTTCTTCCACGCATTGATTTCACATAGCAATATAAAAACAAACGCCTACACCTCGTGTTAACGTTCCCAAACTGAGAAATAAAAACACAGCAGCAGTAGTGGCAGCTCAAATATTTAGCCTTACCTTTTTTGTAGTGGTCTGACGTGCTGCCGGCGAGTCTGTGGTGAAGCTAGTCGCTGTGTTCTGGCTACGTGTCAGTGCACCAGTAACGTAGTTCAATCGGCGTAACGATGTCAATAATGTTAAAAATGTCGCTGTAGCTTGCTTACATGCACATCACATTATATGTAAATGGAGAATTGTTGGCGCTTTTTGGAGGCTTTTTCAGAAGGCTTTATAGGCGTAATAAGTGGTTCCCATACGTGCAGTAATGAGCTGTCTCTTTTTATCTGTTTTTATATCTTTAGAATGCACAGAAATGAGAAAGACATGTGTGCATGTCTCACATAAGGATTGTGGATGATGGGCAAAATTTAAAAAAAAAAAAAGTGCAGTTTTCCTTTAAGCAATATGTATTAGGACTGGATAACATTTTGTTCTTTGAGTTTGAATTCTTGGTGTTGCAGCTATTTAGCAGAAATGTAGCTAAATTCTAGCACAAAATAGACATAGACAAAGACATAAGACGTTTAAATCATTGACAGCCATAGTTGTTGAGCAGGACAAAACGTCATATTGAGTTGGAATTGTGTAAGAAGTTTCAAGCCATTTGGACATGACTGGTGATTGGTTTGGCCTGTCAAATTGTGTAAATTTCCGGCTTGATTGCAGAGCTTCCATCTGATGAAAGTCTATGATCCAAAATTGATGGGTGTTTTTGTTTGCAGATGACACCGTAACATTGAACATGACGTGTGTGACAAGTTTCAAGTGTATCAGAATTATTGGGTTAGAGGCACAATGTTTTAAACATTGTAGATTTGAGTCTTAATAGAAGATGAAGATGGAGAAATGTACTTCTCAAATAGAGCATTGGTTTGAATGAATGCTTGTCTCCCAGTAGTCAAACAGTATTTTCTAAGGTGATTGTTGTGACACATTTTCAGGCGCAGCGTCATCTCAAATCTCCCATCATTCTTTGAATTTGAAGAATACCAAAAAGTGAAAAGTTCACTGCTGTGCCATCTATCTGGTGGGCCTCAGAGATGTGCAGCACAGTGATGAGATTCTAACTACTAACTTGACACCAGTACCACCTGTGCTGGGTAGTCAGATGTTCATATCAAGAGCATGTGATGGATTGATGTGCGAGTATTCACATAAAACGACTCTGACAACACTTGCATATCTTTGCAAGCCTTTGTAACAGCGGGACAAAGCCTAGATTTTGACGGTGAAACAGTGGCGCAAAGTCGCAAAGATGAGGCCGCATTACCGTTTGAATGATTTATCAGCGCACTGGATTGTAACGGCCTACCAAAGCAATCAGCTGTGATCCAAAAGGTATGACTTAGTTGATGTTGTGTATTTGTTTGGTCTCACAGGCAAAGGTGGGATGATGTCATGTCTAAATTTACACCATTTCGTCACATGATATTTTGGTGGTGACCTCATTTTTATGAAAAAAGTAACACTATAGAGTTCAAAGGAAAGCATCCATATCGTTAAACACACAACACACAATGCCTGCAGAAACAAGTGTGAAGATATACATTTTGAAAAACACATGGAATGAAATGCAATTTACATGCAGTTTATTCAAACATATATTGTAAATATGTATTCATTTTCTATTATTTTGTTTAGTTGGCAAAGATATTGATTAGCAGTTTTTTTATGTGCTTTACTTTCTTTGTGACATGGCCGGTGACCCAAGCTAATGATTTGCATGCAATTCTTTACATCCTTCCCTGTCATGTCCTCTTGCACACCAGCAGCATACCATAACTGACATGGCTCACATTGTGAACACATGAGCTAACCAAGGCGGCTTGGTGGGGTGGACTGCACTTGTTTCAAAATATGCAGTTCACTCGAAACCTCAGGCGGTAAAGAAACAGGCCAGTAAAATTGCTATAAAATCCATAAATTAGGTCAATATTGCAGAAAGGGCAACACCTAAAACACAACTGGTCGAGGGCACTTACTTGTATAAAATGTATTATAATTTGTTACGGCATTGAAGGCAAAAAAGCAATGTGCTGTCTTTTTCATCACTCATGGCAGTGCCATTCCTTTGCCACATTTAGAAAACGTCTTTGGTGGTTACCTAATGCACCATTGGACACTGGGACAAGGTCATCTTCAGTCATTGCAGAAGACTAGTATGTTTTAAGAACAGTGTATGAGACCCTGTGTACAGTGTATGAGAAATTCTTTCCTTATACTTATAGATGGACCATCAAGTTAGCATCTTTTAAAAAGAAGCAATTGAATCTCTAGTATGGCTTTGTCCCCAAAATTTAATTTCTAAACCAGCAGTTTGTCAATAGAGTGCACTACTTGACTGCAACCAGCAGAGGCGCTCTTGATTCAGTCTGACAACATGACATCAGCTATGGGAAGTTGAGCTTATCCTGACCAGTACATCACTGGCGTTGAGGGGTTTAGAGCACTTAAGACATATTCTCCCATTTCATTAAGAATAGTGTTTTTTAAAAATAATAAATATGACGATGATGATGATAAATTCCGCCACAGTCAATCAAGGCGATTTCATGAAATGCGTGACTTCAAAAGTAGAGCGCCCCAAAAAACTGTCAAGTTCAATGGAAAATATGTCTCAAAAGTCAAACAAAACTTGGTCCAAGCTATCATTATACCCTCAATGGTAAACTTAGTCCAAGCTATCATTATACCCTCAATGAGCATCTAAGGGATGAACTCCACAAAACTGTTTTTCTTTTCCTTTTTTATGATGCAACTATAGAAAAATACCAGTGATGGAAAAAAGGAAATGTGTAATGATAACCATAAAAGTTGCACTTCCTGCAAAATGAGAAATGGTCAGGCTGTCCTGCGGTCACTCTTTGCAAATAGATTCCTGTTCCTCTCTCTATCTAGGTTTACATTATTTTAATGTTATTGCGCAGTGGTTAACTTTTATTTACACGTGTATGATAGGAATGTTAACATGTTACTTAATACATTGTCTGCACAGTTCATAAAAATTTCATGATGGCGATATATTGAGCCTGGAATGACATTTACAGTATATTCTTTTCTATGAGTAAGCATTTTGTGTTTGACTTTGGAGGTTGCACTGTGGAATAAAGGAAAAATATAGTGGTATCAATAATAAAAATGATGACGGTCTAAAACAATAAGAAAAATGCGGTGAAATTTTAAAATTACAAGTATTTTGATGGAAGTATATAAAGGGTTAAGCGAACTGGGTTACTTGTGCATTAGTCATCAGTGCCTTGCCTCATTGGCGTGTTCCCTTGCCCCGCTTCATGACCTTTACAGTATGCGTCGTGAGCCATAAAATGAATTGCGTTGCTAATAAATTCAAGTGACAGTCACTGCCATTTCAAAGGGTATACTTTTACACTTCAGTCCCACTGTGTGACACGTAGCCAACCACAGGGCCGCCGAAAGTATTTCACTGAGTGTTTGATGCGCTAATGAGAGGCATTATTTCAAATGAAGGGTGAAACTGGACCAAGACCAAAAGCAGAGCGAGGACACGGGGCAGTGCGGGCAAGAGGTGTTGAAAGCTGAGTTAGTAGTGAGTAGTGGTGGTGCTGTCACAAGGATGGATGACCATTCCCATCAATGCATTGGTAAAGTGACATCAGAATCAACAGTGAAATTGCTCATCGATGACCAGGGGAGGGCTAGGCTGTGTGCGGATATATAAAGGGCAGAAGCCTACTCCTCCCAAAAGACTGATCTGCAAGTTTGAGGCCTCTGTCTTGTACATGTTGTCTAGTCCCAACAAAAAAAACATCATTTCCTGGATAGAAGGACAAAACAATCTGGTAAGACATTGACATGATAGTTTTTTGTGTTGTTAGTAGTATAAATATTATCCCAACCTTAGGGGGAGACAAAACAATAACCCAAAATTGATTTGAATTTCAGATCATCAGCATGTTTGTGCAACGTTGCGTGGATACAGCCATTCTAATTCTCATCTTTTCAAGTTTGAACACAGATGCTAAACCACTCAGGTAAATGCTGTTCTTAATTGTTTAATATCCTCAATTTGACACACAGTGATATTTCCACCCTTGAAAAGTCAAAAAGTCACTCATTGCTCATTATTCATCTTTTTCTCGCAGTGACACTGTGATATTTTTGTGTACAGAAAGAGAACCATCAGCGAGGTACAGTTAATGCACAATGTTCGGGAACACAAACAAGTGGGAGAGAGACAGGAATGGCTCCAGGATAAGTTAAAGGACATTATGGTCACCAGTGTCAAACCTCAACATGGACAGTCATCAATCAATATGAAAAATATCTTCTCAAATGACATTATTGGGTCAAAAAAGAAAATCTGAATTTAATATATTTTCATTGTCTGCTGCAAATAATATTTTTTTATGTAATTTATTAATGTATTTATTGTATTAAGTGGTTACTTTATTTATTAATAATTATGATTACTAATTTCATAACTGTCATGCAGTGCCATTTGTATTCAGTTACACATGCAAATATTTAGTGTGGTTTTTTTTTTTACATGTTTCATCATTATTATGCATTAATAATTTGTTGGTTAATCATTTTGTTTATATTCTTTTTGAATATCAAACCTGTGAGATTTCATGTTGTCTATACGCCTGTTTTGTTGCTCCAAAGTTAATTATGTTTCTAAATGTGGAATTATGGACCAATTCAAATGCTCATCTTAAAAATATTTAGAGATTCACGTGTGCATTAGTAGCATTATTTAATGTGTTTGCATTTTATTTTGTTGTACACATGCAATTTGAACTGTGGTGATCACATTCTTGACTTGTGTCATTTTCACATTCTTCACAACCTATCCCACACACCAAGCTTCATCAGTATAACATAAAATATACTACACAGTATAGCACATTTAAAATGTTGCATAGTAAAATCAGCGTAAGCCTTTATATATTGATCACTGTTTAATGACTTCCTTCTTTTTTACATATACAAGCATATAAAGTATATATATTAGTTTATATGCACCATTGCATTACATTATCTTTGGTCATTTCTGCAACCTGTGCATTCCAAAACGTACACCATGTCCATTATAACAAAGTATGTATGCGTTTGTATGTGGAACATGAACAAATATTTTTTGAAATCTTCAAAAACTTTTCGTTACTGCTGAAATTGTCCAAGACAATATGACGACGGTATGTCTTTGCAAACGTGTATTTAAAAAAAAACATCGTACCACATCACGTTGCCACAACATATCGCGAGACTTGCAGAACAACTTTTCCATCCTTTTTAGGAAAAATATAAAGAAAGAAACCCATCGTATAACCCAATTCAACAAGTATATATTTATTCCTCGTCTGAATTATTTTAGACCATTGTAATAAATAAAATATTTAGTGTCCGACGTTCTTATAAGTGTGTGCGTGAGTCACAGCGTTAAGCTTCACGTTGTACGTCAGTTTGATGAGTGTTTTGAAAGAAGGTGGCTGGCTAGCAAGATAGCAGTCGGGATTACTCTTCGGCAAAGAAAGAAGCCAATTTGGTAGCTATGCTTTTATATTTTCTGTATACCACTGCTGTGCTGGAAAGATCAATTTTCCAATATTCATCTCAAAATGTATTGTTTCTGGACTCTAAATGTATGCTAGCAACGGCTGCTAGTCTTAGCTAGGTAGGTGTGCTAGCAACTAGCTAAGCTAACGGTAACCGTGAGTTGGGTTTTATGTCGTCTGACAACAACAGGCTAGTTTTTAAGATGAAATGTCACACTTGAGACGGTCAGTAAGAAGTTGTTTTATTTAAGTCGACGTCACTGGTGAACTCTGACGATGTTCGTTAACTGAACAGCTAGCGGTGATTTTGTCAGGAGTTTCTAATCAACGGATCCAGTTGACTTCTCGATTATGAACGGTGACACATCCGGAGCGGACTACCGCCTGTGCGGCTGATGGCAGCAAGTTTGCAGGCATATGACAGTAACTCCAGTGACACCGAAAACTGGGAGCGGAAAGCAACAAACCGACCTCGCAAACCGGGCAAACATTCGAGGTGAGCTAGCCCAAGACCTCACGGGGTAAACAAAGCATCATTTCAATATGATTGTCACCATTAGGAAAGATCTAAGAGCCTCGATATGTGGGATATGGTTGTTAAATGTATTGTAATTTGACCAATTTATGTGTCAGGCATTTTTTTCTGTGCAAGTCATGGTATGCGCCTTATTTTTAGGTTGCCCTTTATAGCTACACATCAGGGGGAACCTTAGCTAGCTGAGATGAGAGGATTGGCACTGTAACAATTTAACATCGAGCAAACGGGGTATTCATTCATTGGCTTTTTATACTGGCAATTTTATTAAGCATTCTCGTTTGAGCTGTAAAGTTATACATAGCAGCGATGGTTGCATCGATCATATCGGCACATTATGTATTTATTGTGGTTGTAGTTTGCAGTAGTAACAACTGTGCTTGCCATACTGAGATGTTTCTACTATATTGTGTTCCATCCATCCATTTTCTATACTGCTTGCCCTCAGTAGGGCTGGAGCCTATCCCAGCTGACTTCGGGCCAGAGGTGGGGTACACCATGGACTGGTTGTCAGCCAATCGCAGGGCACGTATAGACAAACAGCCATTCACACTAACATTCAAAGTTATGGACAATTTAGAGCACGTGTCAAACTCGAGGCCCGGGGCGAGATCTGGCTCGCAAAAGTCTGGGAATAATCTGTGTCAGTAATGCACTTCACCTTTTTCCTTCTAAAAGTATTTGTTCTTTCATTTTTGACAGAAAAATTCAACTGCGTGAAGTTCTTCTAAACTTTTATATTATCCGATCGTGCAACAAGATATTCCAAGCATTTTTTTTGTTAACAAAAATACTTGAATGTCTGCTTGTCACCTTGACATTCTCATTTTACGTCCCATTTCAAAGCAGGTTATCCATCAATTTCATATGTATATGTGTGTGTGTGTATATGTGTATAGAAATAGTTTCCCTGTTATTTTTATGACCAATTCTTTCATGTATTTTCCAACTGTGAACGGCTTCCGCCTCCTTTCGATCTCATGGCAGTCACAAATACTAGCAACTATAGTTGCGTTTGGAGCGTTCATCCACTTTTTGAAAGTATGTTTGCTCTGCTCAACCTTCCGTAGTAGTTCCGAAGTTACTCTCTGACGCCCATCTGCAGTTGGATACTTTTTAGAAAAAAGCTGAGTGCTCATTTTGAAAATGTCTCTCAACGTTACATTTTTTGTTGTTTGCCACATATCGAGCACATGGGTAAGCCAGTGTCACTGGCAGTGAAGGCAAAGGAATATGTCCATCCAAAAATCAACTCATATTTTCTTCTGAGGCCTAAAAAGATTTTTTTCTTTTTAGGGACATATTCATGGTTATGGATAGCTTATGGGTAGCACACGCAACTAGACGTGTTTTTTTTTTTTGTATCTCACTGCACACTCTGGGCCCCCTCACCACTTCTGTTGCTCATCCAATCAGCAGTCTAGATGCATTTACGGACTTGTGGTGAGTGAGATATTTCAAACTGTAAATGCACATTTCCTCCACTTTGTTGTTAAAAACATAAAATAAAATACAGAGCTCTGCTCTGGCATAAAAACAAAGACAAATTAAGCATGCAATTGACTCGCTGTGGTGACGTCTGATAGGGAAAAAGTGGAAAGACAAAACAAAATATACCTTTAACTCCAGGGAGGCAGTGCAATACTGCAAACTACAACCACAATAATAAACATCGTGTTGAGTTGACCCCTCTTAAACAAACCTAAGCATTATCTTTAAAGAGTCCTAATCTTGGATTAAATGTATCAAATCAAATGTATTTAGTTAGGCAGGTCTGTCTCATTTTCAAGCCTCATTTTGGCTTTGCTTCTCCCAGTCGTCAATGCGGCTAGACTTCATTGTTTGTGTGTTAGTCATACTTTAATTACAGCTTCATATAAAGACATCCACATAGTCCAGCTTATTTCATTCTCTTTCGATACAAACTGGATAAATACAAACGCTGACAGCCCTGCTAATGTTTGTGTTAGGTGGTGAAGCTCCTGTGTTTCTGCTTGTACCGCAGGCTACTCTCTAGCAATGAACTACTGGTAAATGTTCGGTTTCTAGACACAGATGTTGAGTAAGCTTTTTGTGTCGAAATGCAGCAGTCAAGCCCGTACATCTCGAGTGGAGGCACAACAGGGGAACATGAGCCTGCATGGTGCCAGTGGGGGCTGCGACCGTTCACGTGACCGACGCCGCTCCAGTGATCGCTCCAGGGATTCCTCGCATGAGAGAGAGGGGCAGCTCACCCCTTGCATTCGCAACCTCACTTCGCCAACTCGCCAACACAACATAGGTGAGTATGCACGCAAACAGCAGACAGGACCTCTGTGGGTCGAGGGGACCTGCTCACATGGGGCTTTCGTCCCTATTTCTTTTGCCACAGAATTTAGTGCATCAATACCTTTCCACACCTTGTCATATTTTGATGTAATTGTACTCATACATACAGTGGAGCTTAAAGGTCAAACACAATCCATACTGGGAAGCTGTTCGACCTCTAGTTAGTTCAGATTTTATTTATTTTTTTATTCCTCGGGAATGAAGTTCCAGTGTCAAAACCTTTTTAATTTTAAGGCAATGTTTTATATATTAATTTCTAGTGGTGTCAGGATACACTCAGCTCAGGAGACGAGATGATACACGATATTGGGTTCGTAAGAATGAGACTAGATGAGATTTTAACATTACTTTGAATAAAATTACAATGACCAAGTATATGACTGGACAAACAGACTTTTTTTTTGTTATTTAACGGAGTCACAAAACAATGCGGGTACATTTTGAAATGTTTATAACTGCATGCATGACCGAAGCATGATGATTTTAACTGTTGAACTTCTTTACACAAATTGAAAGAAAAAATTATAAAAGTTAAATAATGACGGCAGTTGTAGGTGCTACTACTAATCATTTTGTTCTTGTGTAGTTACGTTAAGACACGTCTAAAATAAATTGCAGATTGCAGTAGACTAGCTTTTATGTTTGTGCTCAAAGAACTACAGTTCTCATGATACTTGGAGTGCGGTACTAGGAATTAGGTCCGAAGATGCTCGTATCACATGTTTTGTTAGAAGTCATATGCAGCGATCATGTTTTGATCTAACAAAGCTTAGATGCGTTTGATAAAATGTAGAATTACTATAACTTCTACTTGGACATTAACACCGCCGCAGCTGTTGATCTCTTTCAAATCACTTCAGTTTCAGTTAAATCATTTGTTACTGTTTACTTGTCTTAAAAAAAAATATATATATATATATATATATATATATAATATATATATATATATATATATATATATAATATATATATTTATGCTGTCAGTGAGCGAAATTGTCAAACATACATATATGGTACTGTATATCATAGCAATCCCCATTTGCACAAAAATGGAAAATAATGACTCATAAAGGCTGTGAGCAGGCAGAAGACAGGAGAGCAGTGTGGTTGGGCACTTACCGTAAAGCACCGTGTATAAACCGCACTTTTTTTCCACTGGTAAGAAGCAAAAAATCAGGTGCGGTTTATACACAATGACAGGTCTGTGACCAGACGCAGAAATTGACGAGTAGCCCATTTTAGAATAGCCGTCTGTGGGTCAGACAGTTGCTTTGACTTTAGCGCCCTCTGCTGTACAGTTGCTGAAAATGCTTGTGTATGCAACTAACTTATCTGACGGCTGTCAGTATTTTCACACAGTGAAACAATCTCTATATACACTGAAGCTAACCTAAGCTTCCATTAAAACATTGCAGTTGTAAAATACAATGTTGGAGTTTATTCAAATTCACACTGAAGCAATGCAATAAAATAATAATAGAGAAAAAGAGAAGCAGTAAAAGATATCAAAACATCTCTGAAAATGGCAAATTTCTTTATTTTGATTTATTATTATTATTATTATTATTATTATTATTAGTATTATTATTATTAATAATCTGTTCTTAGCCATAATATTAAAGATCTAGATGCCGAAGAAAAAGATTTCTCCCTTATTCTTCTTTTTGAAATTGCTTAGTACCTTTACGCATTTTGATTTGAGATGAAAGAGTTGGCAAGCATTTATGAACTAAAAAAAAATTAATTTCCCCTCGCCGTGAGCCTGAAAATGGGGGTGCGGTTAATACACGGATGCGGTTTAGACACGGTGCTTTACGGCAGTAAGTGTATTGAGGCTATGCTGTGACATCATTGCTTTCTTGTCAATGACCTCATTTTTGATGATCTTGTCATAAAGATCCTGCCCTATAGTCCTCATTCGTTTCCTCCTTTGTCGTTTTGCCTTGCCAATTTTTCTGCATGTATACGCAATTAGCAGGGGAGTTGCAATTTCTGTCTTTGTCCCTCTGTTGTTAGGAGTTGCATGTGGTACCAACTTCCAGTCGTAGTTGGTAGATAGCACACAACTATTGCAGTGAAATATTATGAGTTGCAAGACAACTACGCAATTTAAATTCAAAACAGGTAGCAGGAAACACAAAAATGTTAGGTTTCACATTCATAGAGTAGCAATGTGTTGAGTAGTTTTTGTCCGAATGAAAAAGGAGTTATTTTTCTGTCTTTGTGCATGTAGACCGCGACCGTGATGGCGGGCCATCGTCAAGGCCCAGCAGTCCTCGACCACAGAGAGTGTCTCCCAGCGGCTCCAGCAGCAGCGGGGTGGTTAGCAGCCGCAACAGCAGCCTGTCCAGCACTGAAGGAACATTCAAAAGTTGGGCAGTTGGAGAGATGGTTTTTGTGTACGAGAACCCGAAGGAGGGCGGAGCCGGCGCTACTGTCTGCAACCGAAACATTCGGACATCAGAGAGAGTTACGCTGATCGTAGACAACACGCGCTTTGTGGTCGACCCGTCCATCTTCACTGCACAGCCTAATACAATGTTGGGCAGGTAAGATAGGCACAGCACTGCATGTGCCATTACTATAAAACCACATGAATGTCTTAGAAAGTCCGTTGTTTGTATGTATGTGTATATTCTATAAATGCTTTGAAGTAAACCACAGCTACTTTATTTCAGAATGTTTGGATCGGGACGAGAGCATAATTTCACACGGCCCAATGAAAAGGGAGAGTTTGAGGTGGCCGAAGGAATTAGTTCAACAGTTTTCCGAGCAATTCTGGTCAGTAACTTTGTTTTGTTCATTATTTTGCTCTTGAATTTTGACATAAGTTAATGTTTATTAATTATGTGTTGTTAATTTGTATAAATGGCTGCTGGGTTTTGGGTCCAATGTGAAAGGATACAAATAAAAACCTAATTTGTGGCTGCATTCACACTGCAGGTCAATTCCAATTTCTTTGCTCCTATTTGATGTGATTTGATTTTTTTTTTTTTATGTCAGTATGGACAGTACATCACATTTTTTTTCCCCAAGTGTGACAGGGCCTCTTTTGTATGTGGATATGAATTTGATATGTACACTGTGTTCCAAATTATCAGAGAAATCGGAGAAAAATATTTGCATAACAATTTTGAGCACAGTTTATTCAATGCTACTGCAGTCTGAATGTTCAGGTCGAATATATCCAACCTGTATGTTATTGAAAGGCATGTTTTGCCATGCGAGAGTTGAGGAAAGGTAGGCAGGTGTACCACTCCTGGCTCAGACACCTGAGCACCCACACGCTCCTCAGAACAGACGTTGGAAAAAGTTCCCCACAAACCTGCCATAGCCAAAAGTCTTGCCCTCATCCTTCTTAGTCTTCTTCACAAAATAATTTGGTTAAGAAAATGTTGACTCCAGTTGGGCAAAATTTTTTAAATTGCCACAAATGCAGCACCACTGGGGTCATGGTTACTTGTGTAAACATACTGAACCGTGTGTTTGTGAGCTTCCGGATATATTGTGTTCATATTCCACACAGATACAAGTCACTTTTTTTATTGTAATGTAAATGACGGCCTAAATAGATCGGATTTTAACACAAAATCGGAATTGGGCATCGTGCCCTGCAGTGTGAACGTAGCAAATGGTTGGATTATGATTCACAATGAGTTGCAAACAAGTAAGTCTGAGTTATGGCGAAAGCAAATAACTGAACTGGGAAGGAAGGAGAGAGGATTGTTTTGCATAGCCAAATATAAACCAGGAAGTAAATCTCTTAATAATTAAAGTCTGACTAACTTGGGGTGTGTTTATAACTTTGATGTGGTTTCAGCAGACTGTTTTGTGTTCCGGCTAAGCAAGATTCTTTTTTCTTTTCTTGGAAAAGGCACAATGCTGACATTGGCACAAAAAGTGATATTTACTTATATTCATGTATGAGCCCTGTGGGGGCATTCTTAACTGAAAATGGCAATATTTGTGAAGCCTTGTCCACATTGACTTTGTGGTTTGTGTCTGGACAGGATTACTACAAATCGGGCATAATTCGTTGTCCTGATGGAATCTCCATCCCCGAGTTGCGTGAGGCGTGTGACTATCTATGCATCTCTTTTGACTACAGTACCATCAAATGCAGAGACCTCAGTGAGTGTTTTCAATATCAAGGTGTCTTTTTACACACACACAGGCACACATTACACAGGTGTGTATAAGTGAGATGTAGTTGTAGTTCCATTTGAGCACAGTACTATTTTCTACCATTCAGATAAATTCCTCTATTGTGCTCCTGTTGCTGTCACCTCTAAAAGCTAGAGGTCTAAGAAGATAAATAACACACCGCATTTATTATCTTCCACTTCATCCAACAAGACCGTAATCCAACAGCATGACCATAGTGGCTGCTTGTCCTCAGGTGCCCTCATGCACGAACTGTCCAACGATGGCGCTCGGCGACAGTTTGAATTCTACCTGGAAGAAATGGTTCTACCTCTGATGGTGGCGAGCGCCCAGAGCGGCGAGAGAGAGTGTCACATCGTTGTCCTTACAGACGATGATGTGGTCGACTGGGATGAAGAATACCCGCCACAGATGGGAGAGGAGTACTCTCAAAGTGAGTATTCTGATAACGTAATATGAAGCTTCACTCTGTGCTTTATATGAGTGTAACACATATGTGACTGTTGCTTTCTGTCATTGCAGTCATCTACAGTACAAAGCTGTACAGATTCTTCAAGTACATTGAGAATCGAGACGTGGCCAAATCAGTTTTAAAGGAGAGGGGGTTGAAGAAAATAAGGCTGGGCATAGAAGGTACATTCACACACTCATGCTTAGATGGTTTATGTGAGCAAAAAGTATGACATCCCTTTACAGTGTGGGGTTTGCTTGTGTGATATGTCGATAGTAAAAGACAATATATTTGATGAAGCAGCGTGTCATATAAATGAAAAAGCCACATGAAACTCAAATTGCATACTTTATATGCAACTCATTGCAACACCTGTTGTACATTACAAGACATCTTTATATGTACAGTCATGGAAAAAATGATTAGACCACCCTTGTTTCTTCAGTTTCTTGTTCATTTTAATGCCAGATACAACTAAAGTTACCTTTGTTTGGACAAATACAACAATGACAATAAAAGTAGCTCATAAAAGTTTGATTTTTGGCAGTACAATGCTATAGCTATTCATGTATGAACTTAAGTGATTTTGGTTATGATCAAGAAAATCATGGAAATTGCTAGATACCAGCTCTTAAATTAAACTCTTATGAGCTATATTTGTTATCATTATATTTGTCCAAAAAAATTTACCTTTAGTTGTGCCAGGAATTAAAATAGATCAATAAACTGAAGAAACAAGGGTAGTCTAATCTTTTTTTTTTTTTTTATGACTCTATAATAACTAAGTGTAATACTTAATTTTTACTTGTCAATGTTTCTTTGTTGATTGGCTGGAAGAAATCATGTGGTTCTTCTGTATTATGGTTTTGGCATGTGATGTTTATTTTACCAAATATTGTGCTATTGTGCTAGAAAGACAGTCTGTTTCCGCTGCCATTGTTTTAGGGAAGCATTGTATCAAAAAAGTTAGCAGTCTAACTGCACTGTGCCATATTGAGGGGTGTGTATATTTTGGTTACCTTATTGAGAAGTGAAAAATATTAGAAACCGCTCTCAGAATGACACAAAAATTCTGCACCACTCCAAACTAAACCACAATAATAAACATATTGTTATTGTTATATAAATACACCTCACTGCCCTGCAATTGGCTGGTGACCAGTCCAGGGTGTATCCTGCCTTTTCATCCGAAGTCAGCTGGGATAGGCTCTAGCCCACCCACGACCCTAATGAGGACATGCGGTATTTAAAATGGATTAATGGAATATGTCTCAAAACGTGGATGTCATTGCATAATGCAGTAATTGTAGGGCATACTTAGAAAAGTGTTTATCCATATTCCAGGGTACCCCACATATAAAGAGAAGGTGAAGAAACGTCCAGGAGGTCGCCCAGAGGTCATTTACAACTATGTCCAGAGGCCCTTCATCCGCATGTCATGGGAGAAAGAGGAGGGCAAGAGCCGCCATGTGGACTTCCAGTGTGTCAAATCCAAATCCATTACAAACCTGGCAGCGGCAGCAGCGGACATCCCCCAGGACCAGCTGGTTGTCTTGCACCCGGGCCCCCAGGTGGATGAGCTGGACATCCTGCCCAACCACCCACCCAGCGGGAATCATTACAGCAACAACTATAGTAACGAGCCTGACCCCGATGTACCTCCGCCCGCAGTCTGAGGGGAGGATCCTTCGACCAGGACGCCTCCACCCCATGACTGTCCCTCTTGTCCGACTCCCAGCATGCTGCAGCATGGAGTGCTAAGGGGCACCATAACCATATTGCCTTGACACCTCCTTTGCAGCCTTAGAGAGCCAAGAACATGGTGGACTGTAAGACATGACTGCTCAAAGGAAGGGTTCACTTTTATTTTCTTTCTTTTTTTTTTACTTGACCAAAGCAATTTCTTTTTATTTTGGTATATAGACCCAAAACATATTATTATTATTATTATTATTATTTTTATTTTTATTTTTATTTACAATGTTGCACCCTAATTTGTCGGGTTTGGCTGAGCACTCTTGTGGTATCAATGTTTCCTCACAGGTTTTCTTTTACCAATCATGTATTTTTAGACTTTCCTGGGTGGCTTAAGGACTAGGTGTGTTTCTAGGAGAGTGGGTAGAAGACTGCTCATGGAGAAAATCATCACGTCTCACCTCTTAAGTGTCAGGATCTCCATGTGGTCTCATGTCATTGGCTGGATGTGATATGTGATGTTACGCTCCTACTGCAGACAAAATATTAAAGCAGAGCACAGGCTGTTGTGCGCTCTCAATCTTTTTGTGCAAAGCTTGAAAAATGTTTTAAAAAGTCATTCAATAAAGATGTCACAAAATGCTGGAGCCTCTTGTTTGCAGTGTGAATCCAAGCCATGTAGTTTTTCCGTAAAAAGCAGTTTTCAGCTGCTACTGTTCAACTTTTAACATGAACGCTACATTTATTTTTTTTAAACCACCAGATATGGCAATGCACATCATTTTTCTATTCAAAGTTCTCCACTGCAGTACAGTACAGCTATCCACGCCATGTTAACAGAGTGACCACTAGGAGGTGTTGTGGTCCAGCTTGTATCTCAATAGTAAGCTTTAGTGGATTGGCCTCAACTAGAACTTGAAAAGATGAAATATGTCCTCCCTGCTCCACCGGTATGACAAAAAAGCATTAAAGCATGACCTGTGACAAAGACACTATTGTTGCTTTAATAAATACATGAAAGTGCATTGATGATACTATCAGTACGTAAAAGAACATGACAGTCTTAATGGTTTAAATGGCTAACTCCTAGCCATTGAGGCCTGCTTATTTGTTGACGTTTGATCAGTACACTGTTCCCTGGCCTCATCTTAATCAGGAGGCTGTACTCAGAACATCTTGTTCTAGTGAAATTTTTAAAAAGGCTAATAAACTGAACAGTAGTTACTATGTACACACAGCACCCAACCAAGCACAGTAGCAACCCGTGCTTCCTCAAACTTGCTACCCTGACAATGCAACATAATCTGTTAATGTCTCCACTGTAGTGTTTGAAAAGGAGACTTTGCGTGACCCACTGTGGCGCTGCAACACAATCCATGGCCATAATACGTGAAGACATCCCACCACACTAGGAGACAAAGGAGGGGCGTCAACTCACATTGTTCTTGCTATTTCCCCCCCGAAGCCTAGTTCATTCGCTTTTCTTCTTTTTATGGAAAGGAGAGGATAATTTGGTGAATTTCCGAAGCAGGTAGCCATCTTGATGAGTTTGTAAGTGATACACAACAAGCACGCCCATCAAACACGGCTGGTTTGTTTTTGTTTAGGTGCCTGATAAACACGCTTTTTCTTTTTTTTGGGTGGGGACACCAAACAGAAGCTGTAAAACAGAATATGTATTATTCTTTGTAAACCTGAATCCTATGAAGTACACGCCCATAATCCAGTCCACCTGTTCAGGGACACAGGACTCATCTTCATTGACCGCCCATGATTATTTTATAATCATAACTCCTCTACTGTTGTTTGCTAACCTGACGAAGCTTTGAGAAATCTTTTTCCCGTTAGTACCGCAGATACATCTCACCAGGTGCCTCTTGTGTGTGAGTGACAGGAAGAAAAGCTCCGATTTGCTTGAGTTTGGAGCCACCTACTAGTTTGTATGTATAAATCTCAGGAGTCCGAAAGTAAGACAACTTTTTCAGACTTTTTGGCTGTGTAATCTTTTGTGTTGACTGCAAAGTGCAGACCACGATCCAAATAGGCCTAATTGCAGAATTCAACACTGATCCACATTATTATCCTGTTTATATGGTAAAGACACATGTACATTCCTACTGTAGAGAGGAACAATGCATCTGTTTTGGAGCGTAATGAGCATGATGCTGACAGACCCAAGTGGACATAATAGGCTTTGAGAGGCAGTCCTGTACCCCATGGTCCAGGTCTAGAGGTCAGCACGCAGCCTTACAGGATTAACACACCTGCCAAGAGCACAATGCTCTCTAATGAGTGCCCACTGGCAGGCCCGGTGTGTCAGCAGCAGGCTAAATGTTGTGTGAGTGCCCCACACCTCAGCACCGCTCCAAAAAAAAAAGTCTTGCATTTGGAGTCAACGCCTTCATTAATGACTTCACGGACCATCGCTCTCAGGGGCCGCACAAAGACCCCCAGGAACACAAAGTGACACATTCCTGGGATTAGGGAGCTCCAGTTGGTGACACCATTAAAAGCTGATGTGTGAGGAATTTACCTAAACAACAAGCCAAATCATTCACTTGATTTGATGAAGGTGGAATTATTGGAATTTACAGCAGCAACTCCAGCACTTTAATTTGTACCTGTGACTACAATCCAGGCATTGCAGTACTGACAGCTCTGTCCAATATATTGGTGACCTTACTTAGCTACATGAGTGGGTCAAAAGAGCGGAAACATGTCTCATTATGACAACTTCAAACTGGAAAGGCAGAATTTTGAATTGGATTATTGGTAGACGCAAGAACACTAGATATCAGGCAATAATATAATCATAATAATAAAAATAGCCAATGTGCGTAGGGTAGATGTGGTCAAAGATCATATCAATGCAAGGGCTGTAAAAAAATAACACACTGACGGTGGTAAGTAATGTATTTAATTAATTATGTTAACATTTTTATCATAATTCACACATGGCATCATGACAAGCCACACCCGTCTGTTATTTCGACAGGCAGGCGGTGTGTCACAGAGTTTCACGTCAACAGCAGTGCAATTCCAGTCCGTTCGTTGTCGGAACGAAACTTCCTCACTTCCTCACTTTTTCATTCTCATACACAACCGCCGAGGTGCATTCACAGACACTCCGAACATCACAACGTCTTTGTTATGCGTGTGTGCGTGGTCCAAATAAAAAAAAACACAAAGAAAAACAATAAGTGGATATTCTTACCACTCATTTTGTAACTCTTAAGACATTAGTCTCGACACTAGTACAACATGTGTACACTTGTAGCAGAACATTTGAATCACACTTTAACTGCGTTATTATGCACAATGAGGGGTTGCGTTCAAAGACACCACGTAATTTAAGTTGAATTCAACTTAAATTACGTGGTAATTTTGAGGCGCAGTTGCCATCATTTCTTTGTTTGACTACAAGTTTGTGCTGAGGTTTGTTGGAAAGGTGGTAAAGGGACATGAAATGACACGGGACTCTTTGATATCAATTTTGTTTCTGAACTCTGTACATACTTATTATTCTTAATTTCTATTAATATTCATTAATTCATTAATATATTAATACATATTCCTTTTCAGTTTGTGCTCAATGAAGCGTTATAAGTGAAATATCTCAATTGAAACATCCTGTACTTGCTTTGACTTCTATTAAAGCGGCCATGGGAAAATGGGGGTCTCAGTGCGTGTGAGACCACTGGAGAACCTCTCACCGTAGAGTATTCATTCCACATGTGTCTTTTTCCTTTTTGTGATGCCCCCACAGAAGGGTACCAGTTATGGTAAAGTACACAGAGTGGCGATAACCGTAGAACAGGAAGTGGAAAAGTGGTCTCTGTCCTGGCTGCTCAGGGCAATATGGATTAAGCGACAATAGCATCAAAAGTAGTACGAAATGTACACCGCAAAGTAGGGGTGTCACGAGACACAAGAGGACTCGCAAGATGAGACGATGCGCGAGATTGGGTCCACGAGACAAGACGAGATTTTAGCATTCATTTGAAGAAAAGTACAGTGAAAAAATTTGAATGGACAAACGGACTTTTTATTCAAACAATGCAACAATCCCACAAACTGACACTCAAAATAATATTGTCAAAATTTTGTGAGACCAAATAAATGGCTTATGATAATATAGTGTACAGTAGTAACAAATAATAATAATAATAATAATAATATTGTTCACTGTTTTTCTCTTATCTCCTTGTTTTTGTTTATTTACGTCAAGGCTGTCCAGCTGTCCTTTGATATTTATAATAAAAATTAAAAATTAAAAAACATATTCATGCAGTACGTTATACACATAGATATACATTTAAAGACAAATCTTTGTGTTTTTATTAGTTAGGAATATCAACATTTTAGCTTTTTCAGGCATCAGGCATCAGGCCTTTTTGCACTATTTTCTACTTTTGTTGGGTTTTTGTTTATTTTATTTCTGTAGTGAGCCACATTCCATAATTGGCCCCTGCGCCACACTTTGGACACCCACGCATGTTTTGCCAATAATGCGTGGCGTAGCAAGCGATAGTGTCCAAGCTCTACCTTTTTGGCGCTGTTGGTCAGGGGCTGGGTTGCATTGTGGAGGTTTTTTTTTTTTTACAGTTTTTCAGACTTGCATTACACGGAGATGGAGTTCAATCTCGCCTGGTGAATACTTCACCTTTGTTGACCGCAAGAAACACTTACATGCGCACCCTTACTTGCTAAATTTAGCGAAGTCAAAATCATTCCATAAAACCATTATATAAAATACCACAAATCATTTCATAAAACAAATAAAAATGAAGAGTTCAGCTAAAATACATTCAGTTTTTATATGCACAGTTGAATAAAAGGTTAACTTTCAGCCTGGAATTGAACATTACCAAAGTTGGGGATCGTCAGACATCTTCTGGAAGACTTTGCCAGATTTTGGTAGCATAAAACTGAAACGCAGCCTCACCATGTTTAGTCCTGACTCTGGCACCCGCAGGAGACCACTCCCTTAGCTTCTCAGAGCCCGGTTTATGTGGCTCTAAGATGTACTTTGGTGCAAGACCATGAAAAGACTTGTACACAAGCAGAGCTTTTTAAAAGTATATTCTCTGATCGACAGGAAGCCAGTGCAGAGACCTGAGTACTGGACTAATATGGTCGTATTTCCTGGTTTTAGTCAGGAATCGAGCAGCAGCATTCTGGATGCACTGCAGTTGTTTTACAGCTCGTTTAGAGAGTCTAGTGAGAAGGCCGTTACAGGAGTTCAGCCTGCTGAAGACAAAGACATGGATTAGTCTCTCCAAGTCTGTTTTAGACACTATTCCCTTGATTTTGGCAATGTTTTAGCTGGTTAAAAAGCTGCTGATGTTATTGATTTAATGTGGCTGTTAACGTTCATATCTGAGTCCATTATTACCCCTACATTTCTAACCTGGTGATTAGGTTTTCGAGAAAGAGTCTCCAGGTGGCTAATAACACTTTCTCTTTGTTTCTGTGGGCCAAAGAGAATTATTTCCGTTTTGTCAGTTTAGCTGGAGAAAGTTGTTATGCATCCACACACTGATCTGTTTGATGCAGTAACAAAGCAAATCTGCAGGACCATGCCCACCAGCCGTGAACGTAGACCTGAGTGTGGTCTGCATAGTTGTTGTAGGACACGTTGCAGCTGCGTATTAGCTGGCCTAAAGGAAGCATGTACTGATTGAACAATAGTGGTTCCATGATTGACCCCCAGGGAACCACACAGGTCATAGCCATTTGGTCTGAGACACAGTTACCAATTCCAACAAAGTACTTCCTGCCCTTCAGATAGGACTTGAACCGGTTCAGAGCAGTACCAGAGATTCCCAGTTTTCTAACCTCTGTAATAAGATCACATGGTCAACTGTGTCAAAGGCAGCGCTCAGGTCTGGCAGAACTAAAATTGAGACTTTGCCTGCATCTGTGTTCAGACGGTTATCCTTGGTCACCTTGATCGGAGCTGTCTCAGTGCTGTGGTGGGGCCTAAAGCCTGATTGGGAAGTATCACACACATTGTTAGAGAGGAGAAAGTCAGTAAGCTGTTGGTATACGACCTTTTCTAAGACTTTTCCAAGAAGGGCAGGTTTGATATGGGTCGAAAGTTCAGTACTGTGGCATCAAGACCGCTCTTCTCCAGAAGAGGCTCAATGACGATAGTTTTTCGGCCCTTTGAAAATGTTCCGATCTGAAGTGAGACGTTAACTAGATGAGTGAGTTGTGGTAGCAATGTAGGGTTGATCAACGTGGGTTGATCTGACAAATGTTGAGTAGAATTTGATCAAGTGCAGAATTACTACAGCTTCTGCTTGGACGTCAACAAGTAGCAAGCAGCTGCTTAACTCCGATGGAAAAAACAGCCA
Source organism: Dunckerocampus dactyliophorus (assembly GCF_027744805.1). Lineage (NCBI taxonomy): Eukaryota > Metazoa > Chordata > Actinopteri > Syngnathiformes > Syngnathidae > Dunckerocampus > Dunckerocampus dactyliophorus. The sequence goes on along the minus strand of NC_072821.1, from coordinate 14,187,058 downwards.
CACGTCGCTCGCTGATGTTGACGCTGTGAACACCAAGGGAGGTTGGATTGCAAGGTGTGCATAAAGCACTTCATGTGCCCTTTCAATAATGCCATATTACTTCCATATTACTGTATTATCATTCATAGTAGAGATGCAATAGGTCACAGCCTTGGTTAGCTTCTGGCTTCTGGCTGCCGCAATCCAGTTTTTCTCCAAACAAGAAATCTCATCACACGAGCTTGCACGACACCCCCGCCAAAGTTATTTATGTTTAGTGTTAATGTGAAGAGACTCACGTCCACATGTAATGCAGTTATGCCAATAAAACACATTTTGTTGTTTTAAGGCAGTGGTCCCCAACCTTTTTTGACCCACGGACCGACTTGTGTTCCCACAAATCTCCCGCGGACCGGGGCGAGGGTTTCGTACATTATAGCGATCTAATTTAACTTATTTATTATATATTGTGTAAAACTAAGACATGAATAACATCAAATTAAAAGCACAAAATGAATGCCGACCCACCCTCCACCTGTTCCAGCCAAGTTTTTCCAGAGAGATTATTACATCACTGTTTGACGTGTATGGTAACAGGCAGTGTGCTAGCATGAATTAACTTGAGACAAATGTGCACATTAGCACTCAATAAGTCATCAAAACTTACCTTTATGCATTCCCACATAGTATCAGCATTTGACACCAAATATGAGGTGAAAGAAAAATGGTAAAAATACAGTAGTAGTCTATCTGTGCGGCATGAGAGAAAGTTAGCACACGCACAATGGACATGCGTCAAGTGAGACGAATGTAACAGAGAGAATTCGGCCACTTTTCAAAATAAAACATAAAAAAATGAAATAATGGAAATTATTTTTTTTTCTGTGCGGCCCGGTACCATATTGACCCACGGTCCGGGGGTTAGGGATCCCCGCTTTAAGGTTTTTAATTATTTGTACAAGTTATGTATGTTAAAAATGTTAAATGCTACTTCAAACCTTGCCTGTGCAGTTAAAGATGTTTTTTTTTATGGCGGCAGTATTTTTTTTATGCAAACCAACAAACACAAGACTTGTTTACTTTAGTAAATGGTGGGCTGTTAATGGCCCCCAGGCCACGCTTTGGACATCCCTGGTTTATAGAAATGAAGAGGTTGTGCTACTTCCTGGTGCAACATGAAGGCTCCATTTTGAAGAGACCCTCGATGAAAGGTTAACATGTGTTGCCGCCAACATCACTGTGCTGAAGGTGGCACTCGACCTGTGATTATTTGACCTGTGACCCCTGCAATGACCCATGAACAAAGACTGACTTGTTCTCTTGCGCACCATCGCCATGAAGATGAATGAAAGCACAGATTTGGAATGTGAAGATAACAAGGCTATGAGGTTGGCTCCTGTGAGACAAATATTCCATCTTCGAAACACCTTTCTTATTCCTTTGTGTCTCAGCGATGGGCTCATCTTAGACAAAAGCTTTCAAGAGGAACACTCCAGATTCCTGAGCTCACTTGAAGTGATTCCAGACTTCTTGGGACTCACAGCGTGACGTTTGTGCAATTCCATTCAGTCATGTGGGAAACAGCCAAGGCACACTCACACGCTCAAAAGACCTGGAATGTTCTCATTTTCTTCTCAGTCACACAACCTTGATTTCAGTTTTTATTCTCCACACTTGCAACTTCAAAGTTCATTTTGAATGTGGAACACGGCACTTCTTCTTCTTCTCAGACAAGGCTGCTGCTGTCCCATTTTTGTGCAGCCGTTCGGTGCACAACGTTGCAAAAAGGCAACCATTCCACTTGCGTCACTTTTAGCTATGATAGTTTTATATGCAATAGCGGGTTAACGTTGAACAAATTGCATAAAAATGTCTCGTAATCCATATCTAGTTGTTTTAGTGTGGACCCGTATGACTTCCTGTTCCAGTAAGCCGATCATAAGCTCATTTGTCACTGTTGTGATGGAACCCTAAGAATTCTGCTTAGCAACAAAAAAAATCGAAGCAATTCTGGCCTATGTTGCTACGTCTGCTTGATGGTTAACATTGTGAGGTTTTATAGTGATTTTAACCAAGGTGATTGCCCCCTAAAATAAAATTAAAATACAACAATAAAGTATGAAATATCTAAAACATTTTATTTTCGCATGATTTTTCTTATTGATTTGTTTCATCTGTAAATTTGTGTAAATATCTAAACGTGTATACTATAGAACCTCAGTTAGCGTGTTTTTTGGGTAACGTTGAAAATGTATGCCCTAATGTTGCCTCGGTTTACGTACGTGTTCCTGTTAGTGTACAATATGGCGCGCATCTTGTCGTGTTAGTAATACACTGCATGTGTTCTTTATGTATTTTCAATGACAAAATGTCCTTGTAAGCATCCTATTTGCTTGTCACGACATGGAAACAGGAACCGGAAGTCAGTTCCGTCGCCCGTCGACGATGTCATCAGCGGGTGACTCTCAAAAAGGTTAACACAAAACACGTTTTTATAGTCTTACAATTATAGTTTTACTGTACATGTGTAAAACAATTTTACACGCATAGAAATGATGAACGAAAGGGGAAATGAACATTTAAGGTTACTTTTACCTTCATGGAAGATGTCAACTTTTTGGGTTATTGAGGTGAGAAACATTGTTGAATTCATGGCAAAACAACAAGGTGGCGTCCGTGTCGATCTCGCTGCCACATCGTGTCTTTGGGGAACAGTGACGTCAAGAATCAGCAGAGGTAAAAGTAACATTAAATGTTCGTTCATCCCTTTCATCCATCATTTATATGTATTTATATGCATTTTCAATTGTTTTCTGCATGTAAAACTCTAAAAATGTGTTTTGGGTTAACATTTTGGGCTTTCTGGAACAAAATTAATTGGATTTTCATTATTACTTATGGAAAAAATGGATTCGTTTAGCATCCGTTTCGGTTAGAGTCCGACTTTCTGGAATGAATTAATGATGCTAACCAAGGTTCCACTTGTTGCGGGTCTGTTTACACTTTGTGTATTCTGCTCTAGTGCTGGTGTGAGTACAACAAAGACAACAAAGCCGTCATACGTTTGACATGCTCGGCGAATAAAGATGAATTCTAACCCTTCTGAAAAGAAACAAATTCTTGCTCACATCCTCATTTATGAGTCCTTGTCTGTCACGGCTGTGTGTTAATTTAAGCACACAAGTGTGGGAAGATGAGTCACCTGGGAATGTTCTTGTTTTGACTACTTTGAAGGTCTTATTGTCTCTTAGTGTGTCTGCCCCTCAAGGTTGGCAAGGAAGCCAAAATGTTTTATATTCACATTTCAAAGGTCCACTGTTGTGCAAAACGGATTTTAAAAAAGATATTATGACAGTAACGTGTCACTCGAGCCTCTTTGTGAGCACCGAATGTGAGAAAAATCTATCGTCTCGCTCACTCTTGCTCAATCTATAGGACAGAGTATGAGGGCCACGTTGAAAAAAAATCTGAGATGTTGAGCATTAAGTCATCAATTTACGAGAAAAAAAGTCACCCATTTATGAGAAAAAAGTCGTAATATTACGAGAATAAAGTCGTAATATCACGTGTCATACGTGTCGGAGGGAAGGAAACATTCCTCTTACTTCAGGCAAGCTTTTATTGATAACGTGGCAGCAAAACAGAGCAGCTGTACACAAACAGATCAGCATATCTAGCCCTTCTGACGTCCGCCTTCCGTACCCCGCCCCCTCCACAGGCCTGAGGCCAAAGGTCACATAAGTCCCCCCTTTTCATAGCTGTCTCGGGCAATGCCTGTAGCATAAAGTACAAGTTTTTCCTCGTAAATGTATGACTTTATTCTCAAAATCTATGATTATTTTAACACTCCTCCGTCGTAACAGTTGTTATGACATCGCCATCAGCAGTGTACTACATCAACGGTCACTTAGCCCCCCACCACCACCTGGTCCCACAAGTGCAGTTCTGGTCTGATTTTTGTGACGAGGAACGTAGTTCCGCTGAGTCATTTAAGTAAAGAGTCCGGCAATACGCGTTCAAAAGAGTAATAACAGTTGCACCATAAAAATGCCTCCTCGAAATCTCCCACCGTACCCCTGTGCAAGGTCGCCTCTCCCTTCTTGATGCTCGCATCTTCTTCACGTGTGGAACACACACGTAAACAAGATGATGTTGGCGCTCCGTCGTGGAAGGAGATGCGAGCGTCTTCATCACATACTCAAGAATGGAGAGGTGACGCCGAGCGGTTTGTGAGGTCTCATTTTTCCGAGGAGGCATTTTTATGACGCAAATGTTATGACTCTTTCGAATGCATATTGTTTTGCGAAGCCGGACTCTTTACTTAAATGACCAAGCAACTAAGCAGTACTACGTTCCTCGTCACGGAAATCCGACCGGGATAAATATAATATGGGACGTTAAGCCCTAACAAAGCAGCTTGGGCGATGATGCATTATCATAAAAAATAAACTTTAATGCTTACTGTATGTTAACAATGCAGTTGTGTGTAAATGTGTTTATCTGTTATAAAACAATAACATCATGACCACCAGAAGAAACAATCTTATCAATACTTGCAATTTGAATGGAATTAATACACTCACTGTCCCATTCATTAGGTACACCTGCACATTCTAACCACATAACTTGCTATTATAATAAAAAGGTGTGTTTGTTCAGGGCCATTAGCTTAGGATGTTAGCATGTTGGGTTACAGTAATTGTAGACTCTAAATTATCCACAGGTGTGATGCTTGTTTGTTTAGATGTGACCAGAGTGTGCCCCCGACTCTCGCCCGAAGTCAGATGGGATAAACTCCAGCTTACCCGGGACCCTAATGAGGAGAAGCGCTATAGAAAATGGATGGATGGTGTTGGTGTGTTTTAGGGTTCCTTTCCATCATGAAACTAGTAATACTAAGTTGAGGTGGCTTTATTGGTGACAGTGGCTCATGCTGTTAGATGTTTCTAATAGGCTGTCTCTCTTATAAGGCCAAATAAGGTCAATAAAAATATTTGAAACAGCTGCAGTGCAGTTGTGCACCAAGTTACCAAGCACAACGATACTGACGCATTGACACTGCGCTTCTATTGGATCCCATTCTGCAGGTGTACCTAATGTTGTGACCAGGCCCCTGGTCCAGTTCTTAGGTCTAGACCAGAGACTCGCACACAGTCATGCTGTCAGACTCCTGGCTGTGCAAGGAGCTTAAACCGGTGTCTGAGTCGTCGTCGTTCCCTCTGTGACATTTGGACAGACCCCTGGCCTGCTCCACCCACTCGCTCTTCCTCTCCAGAATGCTCATCACCATCCTCATCCCGCCCGTCTCATCCGTCTCCCCCTCTGTGTTGGCCCTGTCCTCAAGACCCAAAGAGTTCATTTTCTCCAGCAAATCCCTCATCTCCTCCTCCCGGGTGCTGCAAATCTGCCGGCTCAGCTCCAAATCGCCCCTAATAGCCTCCAAATCCGAGCGGAGGCGCAGGCCGATGTACAAGCTCACGTCCAGCTGACTTCTCAGCCTCTCCTCCTCCAAAAATAAGACTGCATCCTCTTGGCCCTCATCATGTGTTCTCCTGTGCATCTCCTGGAGCCTCCTCTGCATCCAGTGGTGGTTGAGCTCCTCCTCCATCTGCATGGTCAGCATGTCCACAAGCGCCTCCTGCTCCCACAGCTTCTCCTGGAGCCTCATGAGGTCGTCACACAGGTGGAAGAAGACCTCCGAAGAGCACACCTGCTGGCTGGAAGCAGCTGCTGCATCGTCCTCCACTAATAAATAAGTGTCCTGCACATAATTGATGCCGTGGCTTCTTGTTCTGTCCATATGCACTTTGGCTTCATGCATTTCAATCTCAGCATCCAGCTCCTGAATCCTGAGAGCTTGCAGGCGGATGGTGTTGTCCTGGGAGACCACAAGCTGAGCCAAACTCTGCATCTTCTCCGCAGAAGATGAAGAAGAGGAGGCCCTGTGCTTCTTCTGCTGCATCTTCTCCAACTTTCTGAAGGCTTTCCTGACTATGCGACGCTGTTTATCAGGGGGAACCTCCACCACAAGCGGGCCTCTCGCGCTCCATTTGGACACAAACGGGTTCGGCTTGCTGAGCACCACCACCCGTGCCTCTGCGCTCCGGGCTGCGCGCTTGTCCACGAACACCTCGTTGTCCACCAGCATGAACTTCACCTGGTCGCGCTCCTCTCCCCACGCCACCCAGAGGCGCCATATCCTGGTTTTGTTGGGCAGAATCCTCTGGAAGCTCCTCCATTTCTCCACGATGCAGTAGCAGTGATGCGCACTGGCAGCTTGAAGGTGCTTCCGACTGTTTGGATCCTCCAGGAGGACTTTGACCACATCGGAGCAAGTTGTGCGTTTGGATAAGCCCAAGACGATCTTCTCCTCTCTGCACACCCACACTGATATCCTCCCCTCCTCTAGATCCATCTTTAGCTCCGACTCACTTAGTTGAGCAGTGCAGCCATTAAACGTGTGCACGTCTTTGCGAACTTGTTTGGTGAGCAAGTCCACTCACAACTTGAGTGAGATCACGTGACTGCCACTAGCCCAATTAACAATGTGGGACAGACGCGATGACGTCACATGCATGGGTGTTTACATGGGACACGTTTTATTCATATTTAACTTTTAAAATTAAACGGTCTGACTAAGCATATACCTACGGTATTATTTATCGGTTCCTTACATCACAAATATTAAACATTCACTGGTTACAAAATTAGGGACACCTTTTTTATTCAATAATTAGTTCTGTTTACAACAGTATAGCATGTTTTATATAGCATGCTTAGCATAGCATGCTTTTATTATGCTGTTACGCTATATTTGCACATCTGTTGGCTGTTGGCTGCAGTTTTGTTTAAATCATTTTTATTTCAATAGATTTTTTGTATTTCATTATTTTATTCTTTATCCCGATTGCACAGTGCTTTTTTTTTTACAGAGAGAAATGTTTTCGACTTTTTGTATGTTGGGTACATAACTGTAGAATAAATAGCATAGCGCAGTAATAGAAAAAGACAGTAGATGTTGTTTTACCAGGAGATAACGGTGTAGATATAAACTCAATTAAATACTTTATTTGATTTAGTTTTTTTAAACGAGAGTACAAGTGATTTAATAAAAAGGATATACATAGTACACGAAATAAAAGATTTAACTGAGTTATAAACAAGATGCATTTAAGTGAGAAATGTCGGCCTCTAGCGTCTGATTATATTACTTCACTAATATATTGACAGCGTAGACAGGGCTTCATAGTTGAGCAAAAGCAAGTGGCGCCATCTATCGTTTGACTTCGGTAAGACATCAAATACACAAAACAAAAATAAAAACCACTGCTTTTCCAATTTATTTAACTGCAGTATTGCATACATACAAATGATCTAGAAAGCTACAAAATATCTAGTATTATCAAGAAGGCATCATAATGATACGGAGCAAAAACGAGACCATAATAATAACAATTAAGCAAAAACAAACAAACAAAAAAAAAACCCAAAACATAGCAGAGCCTCTTTTCTCTTGCTTGCTCCAACACTTTACTGTCATAGATAAGAGAAAGATATCACACATCTGTACCAAGAAAAAGCTAAGATATCATTTTTTATACAAAGCACCTTCTTCCAAGAAGTCTGCACACAAAACATAAAACATGAGCAATGTCAATTAAAATCACTTGAAAGTTACCACCGGAAAATATTGTGAAAACAGAATGGTACCAGTACCTTATTCCTTGACAAAATTACAAATAACAAAACTTCTGATACTCTTGCAACGCATTTCAATGTGTAGCTCTTTGTCTTTTTTTTTTGTTTTTTTTTTCAATGTCACTTTTGTATGACAAAAAATAGTGCAGACATTCATGCCGCTGAAGTCCTCATCTGATGTAGCGCTGAAACTACACGTCAACATGTACCAGCAGCAGTAACACAATATACAGACGCTGTCAACACAAGTACAACTGTATACAAGTACATCAATAAATGTGGCGAGATACATGGGGTAAACATAAGAAAAGCCTAAGAAGAAGAAAGCACGGTGTCTTTAAGACTGTGGTGGCAAAACACTGATTCAGCTATGTGCATCCAACCACGAGCATTTTGTATCATTCACGTGACTAACGTCGATGGGCTGGCCCACAATTCAGTTGAATTATTCATGAAACAGCAACCTTAAACATACTTTTAGCTTGGTTTTGGAAATGTCATCAGGGGTGTCCAAAGTGCAGGCCGGGGGCCATTTTCGATCTGGAGCAAATTCTAAAGATGTAATTTAACAAGAAAACTGGAAAAAAAGACTGAAAAATCAGCAGTAATTTTACAAAAAATAAAGTACAAATATTATGAGGTTGTAATCTAACAAGAAAACGGAATTTTACGAGAATAAACCTAAACTGATATTATGAGGAAAAATAACACTTACTCAGTTTAGTAGCATCAAGTTGAAATATTAAAGAAAAAGATGGAGGTTTTCAATGTCGTAATATTATGAGAGGCAAAATAAAATACAAACGTAATTTTTGGAAAATTAGGTTTGGGAAAAAGTTACAATATTATGGGAATGAAGTCGGAACTACGAAATGAAAATTTTTAAGAAGAACAACAGCAGAAATAATAAATAACTGCTGTAATTTTAAGAGAATAGAGTCCAAATATGAAGAGTTAGAAGTTGCATTCTAAGAAGAAAAAAAGTTGCAATCTTATGAGAATAAACTTGTAATATCATGCGGAAAAATAATGCCATTTTAGTAAAAATGTAAGTTAAAATATAAAAAAAACTAATTTCTTAAAAGCCGTAATATTTTGAGAAAAAAATAAACAAAAAAAAGTAATTTTTGGATAACCAGGTTGGAGACAAAATTAGAATATTATGAGAATAAAGTCAAAATATTATGGGAGTAAATCAGAATATCACAAAAAGAACATTTACAAAATTGAAATATGGCACATTTTAAAAAAGAACAAAAATGGGGGAAAAAAGAAAATACCCAAGTTGATCCTAATAATCCACTTTTTCACTGATATCGCAAAGCTGAGATGCATTTTTTCTTGAAATCGACTCTGTAACTTCTTCGTATAACCACACATGTTGCTGTACAAAATATCAATGTGGCTCTAGCATCCTTGCATTTTTCAATATGTGGCCCCCGGTGGAAAAAGCTTGGACACCCCTGAACTAATTGTACAAATGTATTGGGACACATCTCCAAATTCATAAATCACGGCTTGGACGAGGCCCCTTAGTTCATTAGAGAAGTTCCTTTTCTGTTCCCAGTGCACAAAGCAAGGTCCATAAAGGCATGAACCTGAGAGCCCGGACCTAAATCCCATCATACCCCTTTGGGATGAATAAGAACAGAGATGATGAGCCAGAAGGCCCTCTCTCTGGTCCAACAATGGACACATATTCCACCCCACACACTCCAATATCTTGTAGAAAGTCTCCCCATTTTCTTCCGGTTTTACTTCCTGTAGGTATGAATGCCAGGTGTCCCAATAATTGTATTCATATAGTGAAGTTTCAGTTTAGAATACAAATGATGCAAGCTGGTCTGTCCGTGCCTCACCCGTTGCTGCAACGAGTTAAAAACAAATGTTCTCTTTTCTGTGTTTTGTAAAACACTTCAGCCTGCAAGTGAGCTGCGGTGTTTTAAGCAAGTGTACTTCATTCTTACAACATCATAAGTGGAAACCAAAAGATGAGCATATTCTACGCTAGGAGTTTTCAAAGTGTGGCACAGTAAGCCTCCCCTCAGACAATATAATACAGTTAGGGTCTCTCCTAGCCCTCCGCAAAAAAGTATTTTCTAGAATATATATTTTGTTTTGTTTTTCTGCTCAGCCCAGACTGTTTGAACTAAAATCTTGCCGTTGACATAACTGAAGTTCGCTTAGCTGGTTCGAAAAAGTTCTTTTTCTTTATTTTTCCCTGCTGAAGTCTGGGAAGGCAAGGTCTGCCTCACACTTTGAAGTCCCTTGTCCTGTACCCTTGTTAGTGTTACAATCCTTTTAGCAAAAAAGGCAATGTGGTGCTTGGGATCATGTCATTTTTGGTCTAGAAACATTTTATTTCTCTGTCAGTTTGAATTGGAAACCAAAGGCACTTTTTGCTACCATGCACAGCACAAAAAGACAACGGCTGCTTTTTTTGTGTTTTGGTGTTTTACCACAGGTTAATTCTTAGAAAAAAGGCTGATATTTAGGGAATATATGACTTTTGTAGAGCAAAAACGTTTTATATGATCTGAGGCGTTTTAATGGAGTGAATCTCAAATGGGCTTTCAGGAGTGTACCAATGGCAGCGCGTTTTGTCAGACTTGTTAGAGTTGGACTATCTACGCTAAGGCACTGTAGTACTCTTACACTTTGGCAGAACGTATCAGAAATCTTTCAGCCGACTTTCCACAGAGTGAGATCACAGTTTTAGTGGCTGTAGCGTGTTTAAGGCTCGGGGGCAGCATAGGCCACGGTAATGGGAATGCAGTGCGAGTGTAAACGCTCCGAATTGGATCACGCTGGCAATGCAACTCATTCAGGAGGAAAAAAAAACATGGCTGCTGTCTAAATATGATTTGTCAAAATGTTGTGATTCATCAAAAAGTTCAAGAGCAGAAAAGAAGGAAGGGGCAAAGTGCTTTTAGACAAAATGAAAGTCGGTTTTTGTAGTGTTCCAGGAATGGGAATGTTGAAGCAGGTTGGAATGTTTCCTGAATTCATTAGGATAGACAGCAAAGTGATGGTAGTGTCTCTTTTTAGAGTGCATTCAAATTGCTGTGACGGTGCTGGAGTGCTTTGACAAGGAAATCATTTACTGCTTGCAGATTGAAAACAGACAACAAAAAAAACAGTCATTTAGGATAATATTTAGCGTCATTTCAGCTTCTTTGGAGCTCTATGGATGGAACATGTATTCTTAACACACTCAAACATATTACACACACCTCATTAGGCAACTAGCACAAAAAGGCCAACAGCCCATTTTTATATTTTTCGTCTTAGCAAAAATAACACAACACACACAGGTCCATTAACCAAATTTTTGTACGTAGACGCCACAGTTACACCCACTCTACTGTATATAATCTCTCTAAAGGAGAATTTCTGCAGTGAAGCAGAAAAAAACAAAACTATCGCACAACTCACAGCTGCAGTCAAACAACACAAAACAACACAGTGATAAAAAGAGACTTCAGGTAATGACCGACAAAAAGCGTTGTCGGGTGTGACTTTCAGCGAGAGGCACAGCCACTGGTCTGGAGGTCAGAGAGTCTGTGAGAAGGAGAGAAGACTGATTCATTCTTTTACCAGTCTGTAGATATGATGCTGGGCGCCGTGCTCGCTGTTGGACACTTCAAACACACACGCCATACAAAGCAGCGTCTCCTGAGTGTCCCTGTTTGTCACCACCTGCAAAAACACACGCACACACACACACACACACACACACAGACACATGCACTTGAGGACGTTGACTGTTTGGCCTTATTGCTGCTTCTGCACTGCAAAGAATATATTGTAATGAATGCATCAGTAACAAACAGTAACAATGGAGAAGAATGAGCGTCTTCTGTATATGTCAGTAAGGATACATTTATTCAAGAGGAGACTCGGGGCAACAAGAAAACAAACACCTGCAGCAAAGGACTGTGGAGTACAGTTGCCCCTGGCCCCTTTGCGGTTAGCTTCACTCTATCACGGTTTTCCACAAATATACTAAGTAATAATCAATGCTGTCTTGTCGTTGAATATGGAGTATTGTTCGTCCAAACATATGCCGATTTTATGTTTTGTTTTGAAAAGTAGCCGGATTCTCTCCGTTACATCCGTCTCATTCGACGCATGTCCATTGCGCGTGTGCTAACTTTCTCTCATGCTGCACAGATAGACTACTACTGTATTTACTGTATATCATTTTTCTTTCACCTCATATTTGGTGTCAAATGCTGATACTATGTGGGAATGCTAATGTGCACATTTGTCTCAAGTTAATTCATGCTAGCGCACTGCCTTTTACCACACACGTCAAACAGCAATGTAATAATCTCTCTGGAAAAACTTGGCTGGAACTTGAACTGGTGGATTGTGGGTCGGCATTCATTTTGTGCTTTGAATTTGATGTTATTCATGTCTTAGTTTTACACAATACATAATAAATAAGATAAATTAGATCGCTATAACGTATGACCACGCCCCCCTACCACCACCCAGTCCGCGGGAGATTTGTGGGAACACAAGCCGGTCCGTCGGTCAAAAAAGTTTGGGGACCACTGACCTAAAATACAAACATAAGGCACTGAAAAGACGCATTCAAAGACGTTGATATGTAGTATTCTACACTGGTGACTAGGTGTCAGTAGTATTACTTGGTCGCTGGAACAACAGGCTTTTATTGCTGGTTTGAATGATCTCACAACAGGCACAATAATCCCTTAGAAAAATTCCTAATGATAACACGGGCTACTGTTGCGGTCGTAACCCACACCAAGTTAAAATCCGGAACCCCCGACGTCCCTTCCTGTCCACCCGTCACTCAACTCCCCAAGGCAACACGTTTATAGCAGCAAACATGAGTACAAGTCTTATTTCCTGGGAGCCATTGCTCGACGTGCTAACACAGTGAACAGAGCAAGGCAGAGCGGGGGTGTTGGGCATGCCCATATAAGGAAGTCCAGGTTGCGTCGACGTCAGTGGAACTCGGTGTTAAAAAAAACTCAGCGTGCAGAGCCATCCCAAACTGCTTTCAAGACTCACACGAGAATACAACAGTGTAACAACATTTATAGGTCAGAAAAAAGGAGAAGCACGATAGGTCCCCTTCAAAGCCTCATTTGGGGGTTGGTTTGATATTACGGCCTCCTGCAGATAAAGAGGTTCCTTACACTGTGTCATCTCTCGTGGAATGAGAAGAATGTAAAACCAGCCACAGGAAGTCAACCTTTTTTTCTTTTTTATGTACGTGGCCTGACACAGCCACACACAGTGAGTGTCACTGCTTACCAATAAGATAGTGAAGTTCTCCAGCACGCTGTTCATCATGTACTTCTCAGGCAGGTGTTTTAGCTTATGGATGAAGTTGATCATGTATTCACACATGGGAGATCGGCTTATTCTATAAACAAAGCGTCCATTCTCAAATCGTGCGTATTCAGTCTGAAAGAAAAGGAGGAACGGATTAAAAGTGCAGAGGGGGTGAGTGAGTGCACATTTCACACTTTCAAGTCACTGATACTGATACAATAAAGAAGCTTCTTACCTCGACTTTCTCAACCACCTGCTTGCCAAAGGAGCACACTTTAGTGGAGCATGTGATGGTCATGTTCTCCGAGCTCTCATACTGACTTGTGACGCCGTAGAATGAACCACTGTCATCCTGAATGTTGCAGTTTAGGTCCGCCTGGAAAAGCAGAAACATCATTTGTACACATGCACACACACACACACACACACACACACACACACACACACAAAGGTCACACTGCATTTTGGTCAACGGGGGACCAAAGTAGCATTTGTGGCATTTCCTTAGGTTTTAAAATTTTTAAAAACTGAAGCTGGTGGAAAGACCCGGCTGTCTACTCTGCCGCAAGTGTTAATTTACTGCTGTGTTTTTATTTGGAAGGCCTAACTTTTCCTCCTATAGGATGTACAGTTTAACTCCAATGTTGCCCAAGTGTTTCCAATCGGACCGGAAAGGACTTCTTTTTTAGAAGATTGAAAGGTATGACCATCACTAACGTGAACAACACATTCAGATTAAAAATCTGTCAATATCTACAGGTATATGAGCTGCATACATTGCATGTGAAAGGTTGTCCATAGTGTCGAACAACATTAAAAAGATTTATCAGCTTGACCATCCATGTTCCCAGAGGGCCGCCTATCTACGCTCCACACATCCTGTTAATTAATGCCACTAAAAGCGGAGACGTCCTCCTCCAACATTCTCCTCCTTCATTAAGCAGAGCAGTTATACATTCATTATTGTGCAGATCCTGCCTTTCATTTGAAATTTAGATTGGCCAGCCACTTCAAAAGGAATTTGTGAGGACTTGGTCCAAGTACACGGTCTCTACTTTGTGGCTGCCGCTAGTTAGCATTTTGCATCGGGGAGGAAATACGTGCAATGTTTAAAGAGCCATTATGCGGCGCAACCAGGTCACGCCATTGTTTAGAGATATTAGACTGAATTAGTGAGTGCTTTGATCAAAAGCTCCCCTGCTATGTCTGTCCAAATATAGTCCAGTGCATTCTGTAAACATTAAGAGTGAAAACCCCTCTATGTAGTCCACTTACACTCAATGGACACAACATTAGGAACACCTGCTCAATATAATCCGAGCCTATACAGGAGATGAATAAAGAATGATTCCTTTCCGAAGACAATAATGCTTATTTTTAGTTGGTAGTGTCAGAATATTATTTAAAGCTGCTGTATGTCACGGAGAGCGGTTGCTAGCGTTCAAACGCACTGCCCGCCCTCTTTTTGTGTTATGTGTCTTTTTGTGAGTGAACACAAATACAGTGCCAGCCAGCTTTGAGTGACCAGTCATTTTACTGGGGCTGGACAACAATTGACGCCAGGGTTATTGAACTAAAATTCAAATAGTTCAAGATACAGAAAAATTCCTCAACCTAAGGTCGGGTCCGGATGGGTCTGATCCGGTCCGGGCTGCCCTCGGTTCTCTTTGATTCGATCGCAACTGGACTGTTCAGGTTGTTCTGGGTTAGCATTGAGAACCACTGACCAAATGATCAGGATTGGGGTGGATTGCTCATATTGTCCTTTTATTTTCTGTGACCTGAGGTCAGACTTCAGTGGGTATGGTCAAAAACTTTGTGAATTGTCTAATAGTTTTACGCTTTTTATGAGTGCCAAAGTCTTGCTGTCCTCTTTATCTGTATCTGTCATTCATCTCTATATTCTTTCCCTGTATGTCTCACTTGTTCTTCTGTCACTCGCATCGGTTCTGTCCTCTTTCGTTTGCCTCTGTTGTAATTACAGTCCAATGTTTTGTGCCAATGCACAGATTTGATTGGCTGAATAGCATCATGTGGGATGGTTAAACTCGCTTGCAATTGGTCAGTGGATTTCCTGAGTGGATCAGCCGGTACCGAAAAGTCTAAAAAAGATGCGCCGGTCAAAATAGAAGCACCCTGTCAAAACTTAATAATATGTGTCAATAATAATATGTGTCCGGGTCCGTATTGGACGGTGTCTGGGTCTGGACTTGGACAGCGGTTCGCCAGTTAGTGATCCCTGATTTACAGCAATTTTTATGCAGTTTCATTCATAACTGTGAAAAATGTACCGTAATTTCAAGTAAGCCGCACCCACTAAATTTAAAGAAAAAAAAAAAAGATTTGTACATACTGTATATAGGTTATAAGCTGCAGGTGTCCACGTCGTAACATGGGATATTTAGTACGCAGAAAAATGTTACACAAAGATTTGTTAAACTTTTGATTAAAAAACAGAACAGTGCGTGTAACACAGCAAGTTCAACAGTACCAACAGTGCCTGTAACATGTCTAATGAAACAGTAGCCCACCAGAAAAGTCATTCATCGCCGGCCTCCTCCTTCTCCTGGGAACTACAACCACTCAAGTCGTCTTCTTCAGCATCACAATTGAACAACCTCATAACTCCTTCATAACACACTTTGTCAGTCTCTCTCTCTCTCTCTCTTTTGTTCTCGCTCTTTGTGTTGTGCTGTTCATCATGCAGTAGTCCAGCCTTTCAAAACCTGTTGGTGATAGTGGACGGTTGGCAGTCCAAGCAGTCCAAACTGCTGTGGTGGAAGTTGTAGAAGCTGTAGTAATTCTACACTTGATCAAACTTACTTAATATGTGTCAGAGATTGCTGCATAAGACTTCAAAACGTGATATTAGCTTCCACTTCACTCGTACACGGAACTACTTCCTGAAGCCGCACTCTAAGCATCATGGGAAATCCATAAATTAGAAAGCCATAAATTAATTGCATCACTGTACAAGCCGCAGGGGTAAGACAAAATTTGTGGCCTATACAGTATAAATTACAGTATACATTTTTCGTTGAATCAGTTCTTTTAAACCACTATTGGTAACATACAGTATGCTAGCCGGCCGTGGTGTTCTTATATTTTTGGTTTGAAGCAAGTGTAGTCTTGAGTCGGTGACATAAGCAACTTTAAAAGAATGTCTGATCGTGCAAGTGTAGAACTGCAGAGTAGAGCCACAATATCAAACACTGTCAAATTAATATTTTGGTTTGTTGAAACACTAATATTAATAGGAAGTTGAAAAACGTCACTCACCCAGAATTTTATAAGGAAGAAGGAATTTTGGGGGCCTTTCCCATACAGCTCCTTCAGTCCGCCCTTCTTTTCTGGGAATTTGTCACAAATTTGACGAATGTCCACCGATTCCAGCAGGGCATCACTGTATGAGTGATTTGTCTGCCCAATATTCACAAAGAGGTGCTTGTTGTACTGAAAGAAAAAAAAAATATACTGTATATCAGGGGTCTTTAATGTGGTGCCCGCGGGCACCCCACGACCACATGTGGTGCCCGCAAGCCTGTTTTTCATTCAGGTTTTCAGTTAATAATGTGTGAACACTAGAAAGAAATACAGTATATTAATATATAATATATTCATATTTCACATGTATCAGATGTATTTTCTGGGATTTCCGAGCCCACCTAAATGCAGCACATTGTACTTCCGCACTAAGAGTTACGTTACTGAGTGATAAGAATATCTACTTAGTGTTTGTCTTTATCTTTCTGTTTACTTAGACCACACATACACGCATAATAAATACATTGTTGTGATGAGTAATTGTCAATGAGTAAGTGTCATTTCGTTGACAAAGGGACGAGAGACTTAAATGTGAGTTGCAGATACATATATGGTGTTGGAATTGCACTGATGTTGATGTGTTTAGGTCAGAATAAAGTTATAAAAGCAGACTGTGTGTGACTGTGAGGACGCTATTGTTCTGCTGTCTGCTATCATAACAGAGAGGTGTGCTTTGACATGATGCACATGCGTTATTTACGCTAAATATTTTCATGTAATTACTGAAATAAATTTCTTCTGGTAATGCTTAAAATGAGCAAAATACGGCAAAATACTGTATTAAATGTTATCATGAATGTGCCTGTTACTACATGGTCACAGCATGTACAGTATATAAAAAAATAAAACCTTGTTGGATGTTTTTGGAGGTTTATTAATAGAGGGCTTTAAAGGCGGAATAGGTGAATCTCCAATACATGCATTATTAGCTACCTTGTGCTAGTAGTTTCTCAATGTTTAAAACGCACAGAAAAGAGAAAGATGTGTGTTCATATCTCACATAAGGTTTGTGGATGATGTGAAAAAAAAAGAGTGCAGTTTTCCTTTAAGAGTACCATTGCATGTGGTATCAAAGGCAGAAGAAAAATGCACAGCACAAATAAAATGTGCATAAATCTTTTTCATCTGAAGAAAACATCTATTTGAAAGTGTGTGAGACATGCGCATCAAAAATGTTTGGGCATGCAGATGATTAATCTAAAAGGGTGTATCACGCAATGTCTCCCTATTCCTCTCATCTTGTTTCAGTCACCTCAGCTGACTTCCTGGGAAAAAGCTCCAGTATATTTAGAAAAAAGGGGACAGATGGGAGTGAGCATCACAAAAATCTGATATTTCATGCTTTGTGTTCAACCAACACTACTCTTACTGAGTCTGGGTCTCTCTGTTGCTCCAGGAAGGCAGAAAACTCCACCAGTCGCAGTTTGGTTGTACCGATGGAGCGACCCTGCCATGCCGGTGCCGTCGGAGCTGGAGTGTCTGTGGGCTGATAGCCTGCAATGACACCAGAATAATGAGATTTGTCTCCTTGGATTGCCATGGATTTGACCATTTTAAAATACAAAGATACAATATGTAAAATATTTCTATCAATGGTATATTCCTATCAGTAGAATAAGCATTTATATAACACTTGGAAATGCTAATGTTTTTGTTATTTTTTTTTATTATAAAATATGTAAATTTTTTTAGGACCTGTAATAACTGGGTAATAATTTTCATCAAAAACTGAATCCTATGAAAACCAGGGTGTATGATAACTGAGGTACCACTGTATTTATATTTTCAGAAAAGGAAAGGTCTTTTTTTTCTTTACAAGCATGTTTGAGAAAATAAAACCACTTGACTTCTTCATAATTGCTCTCATGCATTGCAATTTGGATGAAAGCACAATTGTAGTGTAGTATATAGTAAATAGTGGAGCGGTTTCTTTCATTAAATAAAAAGTTCTAAATGAATCAAAATTGAAGGACACATGATTTTCCTTTTCAAGTACTGTTAAAAAAAACAAAATAATTCCAAATAGAATTGTGGCCTGTTTGGGCAGACAAACTTTCTATAAAATATCTCTTGCTTGCAGTCAAAAAATGTAAAATCACTTATTATATGGCCATCTCGTTGTGAGTAAAAACATGCTGGGAGAATAGCTAAGCTTGATGTAATGTTCTAGCAATGTGACCATCTATTTATTGAAGTGTGTTCTGTTAGCTATCCTCACTTGAAATAGCGGTTGTGACTGCAGGCGGGATTGGATAAGCTTGCTGGGTGAAAGGTTTGATGCTGCAAGAGAGAATAGCAAACCTATGAAAACATGTTCATAATACAACAATGAATAAATTCTAATGTATTCGTGGTTTACCTTAAACTTTCTTTTAACCTAACATTTTAAGAAATTAGCACTTACTCGTGTGAGGATCCCGGCTGACTCGTTGATATCATCCCCTGCCATATCTAAAGAATTAGATATAATCATGAATAAGATATTAATAGACAACAAACAACAAGACCAACCAATTGTGAGCCTCTTTTGTAGGCCGATGAAAATGGCTTTGTATTCTGGGAAAGCGGTTATCTCCACTACCACTCGTTCTGATCATGTGCTTATCTGATGGGGGCAGTTGAGCAAAGCCTGGTGTGTAATGTGATTTGGCCCTGGTGAGGGCCCCATGACCGCCCTGTGTGAAGCTGAACAGGATTGATCAATAGCAGGGTGCCAGGGTGCGAGGCCCTTACCCCTGCTCCAGGGAAGGCTGGATGAGGGATGCCTGGCAGGCCCAACTTGTTGTGAATAGCCGTGGCAGAGACGATCTGAGCTGACGACATAGAGGCCATGCTCTGGAGGGCTTTGTCCTTCACGGCTTGGTCCTTTAACAGCAGTCACAAAAGGCTTAGCGCTTGCACTCAATGGTGGGGGGATTGTTGGTGAGCGTGTGTTGGTTGGGGGGTGGGGGGTGGTTGCATAGGTAGCAACAGAATCCAATAAACACATTGAAAGCACAAGTGACCACTGTCACAAGAGCAAGCAGGTTAAAAGAAGATGTAAGAGTGTGGCTTCTAAAAGGTGTGAGTTTTTTTAGGGGGGGTTCAACGAACGCAGACAGGACTGGCACATGCATTCCTATCCACAATGACCAATGGTGGTATGCACTAAAACAAAAGTTTGCTTATTGACAAAGGGGCTGTCCACACAGGAACGTTTTCAGGTCGAAACGTCAACGTGTTTTATCATTTCAGCCTTTCAACCACTCGGCAACGGTGTTCTGGGTGCTCTGAAACAGTATTCTGAACGCTGAAACTTGCAACCCTGCACTTCAGGTAAGGAACTTACCAAAAATAAAATAATCATCACACTGTTCAAACTATTACGGTTGCACTTGCAGTGTCGTAAAAAGGAACAGTGCAAACCAGGGGTGTCCAAAGCGGAGCTTGTTCTTTGTTCTTTCCAATGAGATCTATTATTAGATATTACACTGTACACTGATATTACATTTGCTTTGTCACCTATAACACAAAGCTTACAATATATTGACCTACATTTTATTGGTTTTATCATCAATAATGTATACGTCAAAGTGGCCCCCGCATCCTTTAATTTTTCTGTTTGCTATACCAATATTTTTATTTTTTATGTGAGAATTTATTGGAGAATTACCTTGCAGATAAAAGATAAAAAAATAATTTACGGTAATAATAATAGATAACAAAGAGAGAATTTTGAAAGAAAAAAGTATTCTTTTTACAAACAAAAAACATACCGAAAACCGGACAGAAACCGTAGCTCAAATCCCAAGGTACAGAACCATACCGTGGGTTACCTGTACCCTTACACCCCGAGTGTGGATGACATTTATTTTCAACTCGCAAAAAAACCCCCCAAAAGAATGAGCGTTCACGTGTGGACAGGGCCTATGTACAAGTATAACAACTCAGCAAGCAGCAGCACTTCTATCAAGGCTGCTATAATCTGTATGCCAAAAACAACTAAACATTGCCAACAATCTGTTCAGTCAAATTGAAGGACACAAATTCCTCTTAGGTGAGGATCTGTTTAAACCATGGACAAGATGTAATTAAAATGTCAGTGCTGATGCGCATACTGGAACACTGAATCTCAGTGACATACTGAAGCTGCATACTGTATGTGCTGTTTGTGGACATGGTTTGATGGTAATGTGCATTTAGAAAGTTATTTAAAGCTAAACTATTATGCACACCTGAGCAAACTAAACAGGACTGGTGAAACTGTGCAGAAACACAGACGGCTGAAACAAAAGGGTAAGCATGCTGGCAAAAGATGCTGGTGGAGCAGAGTCCAGATATAGTGTGACAGCAGCAGGACGACACACACAAAGACCACTACATTGAACAATCTTTTTTGTAACAACTATTGTGTCACTACGGCAGAAGCACAAATGCAAAGCTAGCAACGGCGGAGCAAGGCCAGATAAAAAGCAGAAACACAGATGGAAAGTCAACACTTACCATACTTGTAACCTAAACGTAAACAAACAAAGTTACATTGTACATTTTGTACAATAAGCAGGGAAAAGATTTTTCAAAAATGTAAAAGACCCTCAGTATTACGACTCCCAATATAATGGTTACTTCCACCAAGGGGGAGGTTTTCTATGCAGGAGTATTACGCTAGGTCCACAGTAAAAAGTGAAAAATCAGGCTACAGCATTACATATTTCTTATGATTGAATAAAGATTCACTGTGTGTAGCTCTTTGTCAGGAATACACACAAATATTTAACCCAATAGGCATATGTTAATGCTCGTGCTGACGTTTTTTATTTTAATATTACAACATAGTTCTATGGCTTTGTGTTATTTCGTCTCTCTTTTCAGTGTGGCTCTAATACTCCTTCGTAGTTTTCAACCCTGTGTGTTGGCCTGTCACGATAATCAATAAATCAATTAATCACACAATAAATAAAAACAAACTCAATAATTTTGCCAGCCTCGATATATTGCCATGTGCATGCGTGTTTGTTTTCCTCCTCTCTCTCTACCAAACAGGCTGGATGACAAGAGGGTTCACTCCATGCACCTGTCTCAACACCCGGGCACGGTGGTTTTATAGCGGAATGAACAGAGTGAGTGAACCCTCCTATCAGTCATTCAGTCTCTTTGTCCCAGTGAGGAGAGACGTGCTTCGCGCTGGCGAGTGCACTATTTGCTAGCTGTGTGTGTGCCGTGTGCTACATGATCAAGCACTTTCACCGTGCCTGTTGTGTATAAAACATGCTCTAATGTCAATTTCAACCCCTGTGCGCATCGTCACTTTGTGACATGGAAAACAAATTAAATACAAATTACAAAACGGTGGAACTTACATTTCAGTGATTCCCGAAGTGTAACACTTCATTGTGCACCAAACGCATTTTGCTGCATCGAAAACATGTACTTTAACCAAACTCTTGACAAAACATTACACCTCATTGAAAGTAAACACAACAGGGTTTCTGCTACATTTAATGGATCGTGGCGCAGTGCCACGGTAAAATAAAAGCCGCCACACTTTAGAAATTATAATTTTTTTGTTTTTTACGTGAAAACAATGTTAAGTACAGTAATACATTGTATGAATGGACATGTATGCTATATCAGGGGTGCCCATTACAGCGATTGCGAAAGTAGCGTGGGTCGCGTGTCACATACATCATAACAGTCACTTTGTAGATGTCATATGACATCAGTCAGCTGACATGCAGGCCCCTCTTGATTCGCTCTTGTGCTTCGGCGATCAAAAAAAAGTGGAGAACAGATGTCGGCAGCCACACGCGGATAATACAACTTTCATCTTTATTATTCTAATTACAGATAAACTAAAGTCATAGATGTCATAGATAAAGATACCTTAATCTACAGTATGACAAAAGTTATCCGTTTTTCTTGTAGCGGTTAGTTATGCAGAAAAAAAGTCAATTGTTTCATGCTTTCATGCTTCGCTTCAAGAACTCCACTATGGTAATGGTAATGGTTTATGTACACAACTATTGAGGAATTATGTGTAATTATCTTTATTGCCTTTATTGTAATTATCTTTATTTATAATTGTGAATTACTGAATGATAGCAACTATTTTGATGACCTGTACACTTTGAAACTGTTAATGTGAAATATTAATAATTAGTATTTAGGATAGAAGTTGCAAAGTTTACCAGTTAGATTTTATATATGCTACATGTTTTATAGTAAGAGGTAGATCATTTTTATTGTGTGCCCCCTGATATACATGTACAATGTACATAAATACTCATATTTATAAATATACAAATTATATACATTGTTTATAGTAGGAGGTAGATTTTTGGGACATGGTCATATTGAAAGTAGCCCACAGGCTGAAAAAGTGTGAGCACCCCTGTGCTATATACAGACATGTATAGCCTATTATTTACATACTGAGCACAATTAGTTTGAAATAAGATATCAAATATCACTACACTTTATCTAGAAAAATGTGCACCGGAATCCCCTGTCTGCCCTATTGGCGCTTAACAGATAAGTAGAGGAAGAAAGCCTGTGAAAACGACCCTAAAATTGACATAATTTTTTTGTATAATTTCGTATGTTGTTTCTTTAATTAATTTATTTAAAAGCTGTAGACATTCCGAATTAAAATGTTAAATACTCTTGGGAAATTAGTTTACTGCTTTTGTTACGGTGTACTCGCATTATTATGCAATGTATTTAGGTTACATTAATGGAAAAAATGGTCTCAAAATAATGTTGACAATATTACATACATATATCATCATTACATTCATGAAAAAATGGTCTCAAAATAATGTTGACAATAACATCGTTTATCGTCAATAATTTGTAGAACAAATGTCGTCTAGCAAAATCTGTTATTGTGACGGGCCTACCTGTGGGTTTGTTTGTTTGTTTGTCTATTCCACTTATTTGCTACAGTTTTTTTTTCACAAATCAATTTAGCTTTTTGTTTATATGGGTAGGTTTGTGTTGTTGTCATTACATCCAGTTATAATGCACACATTCTAAAAACTTCAAAGTATTTTTTTTTATTGCTATCAATAAAATGTGTATCAAAGTTTTATCCAGATTATAGACCAATTGCTAGACGATGGATTAATTCCATTAGGGAAATTATGGTATAGATCAGGGGTCACCAACGTTTTTCCTTGTGAAAGCTACTTTTACAAAATGAAAATGGAGAGTTACTCATTTTTGTAACATTTATTTTCAGAGCTTATTTTAAACCCAAACAAAGCGAATATGCTTGTTTTATTAGAACATTAACAAAATGTTGGTGTCCACAACTCACATTTTGTATTTCAGAGTGCATTTCTTTCGACTGTTCTTTCATTATTAACTGAAACCTGAATGAAAAGCAGGCTTGCAGGCACCTCATGTGGTCGTGGGGGGGGCGCCCTGGTGCCCGCGGGCACCACGTTGGTGACCCCTGGTATAGATAATCTAGTTGTATATCAAATAGGGATGCTCCGATCAGGGTTTTATGTTGCCGATTCCAATACTGATCATCCATAAGTGAAATCGGCTGATACCGATCACATGGATTAACTAAGTTTTTCCATTTATGATGAGTGCTATTGGCCACAGGTGCCTTACAGGGAGGAAAAGTTAACATAATTCCAAGGTCCCCTGGGGGCCTTTTAGGCCAGGGGGCCTAAAAAATAGGTAATTATTAACAAATAAAAAGGTGAGGCCCAACGTGATTTTTTCTTTCACGGGGCACATAATTCCTGGCTGCACTCCTGCTATTGGCTATATGATCTGAAAAAAGGAACCATTAAATCACCTTACTTATCACTCATGAAACTTAAGAGGACGAGATGCCACGGACCACAGACAGGGATGCATTACAGGGCCCCCATAGTGACAATATGGATGAAATGGTCGCCTGCATCACTGACTACATCAACTTCTGCATGGATGATGTTGTGCCAGTAAGGACTGTACGTATGCTGCTTTGCTAACAACAAGCCCTGGATAACAAGTGACATCAAAGACCTTCTGAACCTGAAGAAGAAGAACTTCAAAGACGGTGACACACAAGCACTTAAGCGGCCACAGAAGGAACTAAGAGTCCAGGGCAGCAAAGGAGCAGTACAGAAGGAGAATATAAGAGAGGATGCAGAATGACATGAAGGAGGTGTGGCAGGGAATGAAGACCATTACGGGTTGTAGCCCAAAGAGAGGTGCCCACATTGAGGGGAATGTGAGAAGAGAAAACCAGTTAGCCCAGTTTTTTAACAGGTTTGACCAGCCCATCCCACACAAGTCACCAACACGAAAGACAACACCTCTCCTCACCCTCTTCCCCTCACACAACCCTCAATAACATCAGCTCAAGCAAGTGCAGAGCTAAGGAGGCTGCACCACAGCAAAGCAGCAGGTCTGGATGGAGTGTCACCTCGACTACTGAAAGCCTGCGCGTGGGAGCTGGGAGACTCTCTACAGCGCATCTTGAACCTGAGCTTGGGGTTGGTTGCACAGCTGTGGATGATGTCCTGCATTGTTCAAGTCCCAAAGAGAGCACATGCTGGTGAGCTGAATGACTTCAGGCCGTTAGCCCTGACATTGCATGTGATGGAACAACTGCTGCTCGATCACCTGAGGCCATAGACCCACCCCGCACTCGACCCTCTGCAGTTTGCATACCGGTAGAAAATGCGAGTTGAAGACGTCATCATCTTCTTGCTCCATTGACCTCTCGCTCACCTGGACAGAGGCAGTGGTGCTGTGAGGATTACATTTTTGGATTTCTCCAGCACCTTTAACACCATCCAGCCTCAGCTCCTCAGGGACAAACTGACACGGATGGAAGTAGGTTCACACCTTGAGGCATGGATCACAGACTACCTGGCTGGCAGACCTCAGTACGTGCGATTGGGGAACTACAAGTTCGATGCTGTGATGCAGTACGGAAGCACCGCAGGGAACTGTGCTCTCCTCCTGTTCTGTTTACCCTGTACATGTCCGACTTTCAGTACAACTCTGAGATCTGCCATGCATAGAAGTACGCGGACAACACAGCCATCATAGGATGTATCAGGAATGGACAGAAGAATGAGTACAGAAAACTGATCCAGGACTTTGTCAACTGGTGCGACGCAAACCACCTGCACCTCAACACCACCAAGACCAGGGAAATGGTGGTGGACTTTTGGAGAAACAGGACACACCCAGAAACTGTTCTCATTAAATGTGACCGTGTGGAGGTGGTTCACACCTACAAATACCTGGGAATGCATCTGGATGATAAACTGGACTGGACTGCCAACATAGATGCTCTGTGCAGGAAAGGGCAGTGCCGTCTGTACTTCCTCAGAAGGCTGGCATCCTTCAACGTATGCAAGAATCTGCTACAGATATTTTACCAGACTGTGGTAGCTAGTGCCCTCCTGTATGCAGTAGTGTGCTGGGGGAGCAGCTCCAAGAAGGACATCACACGCCTGAACGAACTGATGAGGAAGGCAGGCTTTGTCATTGGCCCAGAGCTGGACAGCCATCTGTGGCAAAGCAAAGGACATTGAGGAGGCTCCTTTCCATCATGGACAACCAGCATCATCCAATGCACAGCATCATCTCCCAAAAGAAGAGCAGTTTCAGTGGCAGATTATTATCACTGTCCTGCTCCACTGAAAGACTGAGCAGATCATTCCTCCCCCACAGCATGCTGCTTTTCAACACAACAGAGGGGGAGCCATAAAAACACACACAGGCCTGGACTAATTAGCAACTGTAAATTGTCCATAGGTATGAATGTGAGTGTGAATGGTTGTTTGGCTATATGTGCCCTGCCATTGGCTGGCGACCAGTCCAGGGTGCACCCAGCCTCTCCCCCAAAGTCACCTGGGATAGGCTCCAGCATACCCCCACGACCCTAGTGAGGATAAGCGGCATAGAAAAAGGATGGATGCTTAGCCTTCAGGCGAGTGTTGTCCAGTGTTTGACTGACGCTGCACCGTGAGACATGAAAACACACCATACAACATGAAGTGTTTGTTCTTCAAATGCCGTATTAAATTAAAGCTTTTTAAATATTTTAAATATTTGTAAATATTTTTCGTGGTGTGTTGCTGAATGCAAATTTCACATAACTCACAAAAGGTATGTAAGTTCCACACGGCAGACATGCTTGTTTTGGTTTAGAGCCGCATGCCTTTGCAGTATGAAAAAAAAGGGGGAGGGGGACGCTACCCAAGACATTAGAGCAACACACTACACAGCACACAGGCATCGCGACGGGCAGCACACTGCAACAGTACGAGCCACAGGTGATCGTTTTTTGTGATCGGTGTTGAAAGGCATTTATCAGCATGTGCCGATCACTTGCTTTTACACGGAAATCGGCCGATACTGATCGGTGGCCAATCAATCTGAGCATCCCTAATATTAAATTACAATTTGAAACATTACTGAGCATTTATTTCTGCCATATCTTGTTAGATCAGATTGTAATTTTTTAAGCTTGCATTGGATCAAGACAAAATGCAGAATCTAGATAAAACATCAATATCCTTGGAGCTATTAAGTTCCTAGATACTGTAGCTGTTCATTTATTGGGTTTGCCAGTGGCAAACATTTAACCCTTGGTGGAGGTCTACACTCTACGGAGTGCCATTCTAGTACATGTATCTAATTTGAGAATACAGCAATACACATAATAAAATACTGACTATTTTTACTGAAATGCCATAGACATGAAACAAGAACAAGAAAACAGCAGGTTTCCATTGATGACCGCCCC